>NC_051334.1:79083694-79350417 GCF_015220235.1 Choloepus didactylus | reverse complement strand
TTTGTGTGTATATATAATGTCCCCTAGAAAAGACCACGTTCTTTGATGCAGTCTTGTGGGTACAGATGTATTATTGTTGATTAGGTTGGAACCTATTGATTGTGTCCATGGAGATTTGACTCAACTGTGAGCAAGACTTTTGATTAGATAATTTCCATGGAGGTGTTACCCCACCCATTAAGGGTGGGTCTGAATTAAATCACTGGAGCCATATAAAAAGCTGACAAACAGAAGGAACTCAGACCAACTTAGAGTGACATTTTGGAGAAGAGCTGTGGCTAAGAGAGGACAAAACACCCCAATGGCAACATTTTGGAGAACACCATTTTGAAACACAACTGGGAGCAAGCAGACACCTTCCAAGTGTGTGCCTTCCAAGCTAACAGAGGTTTTTGGAACACCTATGGCCATCCTTCGGTGAAGGTACTCTGCTTTTGAAGCCTTACTTTGGACACTTTGTGGCCTTAAGACTGTAACTTTGTAACCAAATAAACCCCTTTTATAGAAGCCAATCCATTTCCTGGTATTTTGCATAATGGCAACATTAGCAAACCAGAACAGGGGTCATCATTTTGTTTTTGTAATTCAAGTTAGACTTCTGTTCACTTGACCTAAAACTCTTCTGCTTATACAGATCAAGTAAGAATTTAGTAGACTACTAATCTATTTCATCTATTTCAATCCCCATGATCTACTAGCCAATGCTATAGATCTCTGTGAGTCAGACTATTTTGATTACTGCTTTGAGTCTGCTGTCCATTTATGGTACCTGTCTTTTGGTGATTAAATGCTGCCACTTGGCTTATGACAATCTGAGATCCAGTCATCCCCATTGTGTTTGATTATTCAAGTTCAGTGAGAGCAGTTCCCACAGTAATATTTGACCTACAGAGAAAAGTGACCACAGAGCTCTTCAGGGATGATTGAGTTAGTCTCCCAAATTTATTTCTCACAGTTCTGGTGAAAGGTGTATCCTCTGGACATTTCTGGGGTGGTTGAACTGGTCTTAACATGATAAATCAGCTCTTACAATCTCTTCAAACGTTGGATCACCTCACCTACATTATAACAGGGCAGTTCTGTCAGTTTGACCTCAGGCAATATAAGCCATCTTATGGTCCATGTTTCACTCAACCACCTGAAGAAACTGTTAGAGCCTTCATTAACTCCTTAAGCTATAACATTGAATCCAGAATCTCTGCTTCATGGACCCATATCAAAACATTCAGCCTGATCCAACTTTATGTTTCTTCCCACATCCTTAATATCTATTCCCACACATATTCCCCAGATTTCTGTCTATATGATTTGGAATAGTTATGCAGATCCTTTAGAGTGCACCTCCTCATGGGTCACACCTTGTACTTCACCTCTTGCGGACTGTTGGGGCTTCAGTCTATTTATAGTTCTGTGAGAAAGGATGGGTGGTTGTGGTGGGTCACAAGAAGAATTAGAAGTGTCTTGCAAGCCAACTCCCTGAGTGCCTTTCATTGCAGTTTCATCTTGTGAAACAGTATTAATTTCTTTTAACAGAGGAGTGTATGTTCTTTCATCATGGGAGATGGTTATGGGTTTATCAAGCAGAGTAAAGTTAATCTTTTCAGGTGGAGATTGGATGGAAGATTCCTCAGTACAGAATGGAGGTCAGGAGGCTGGTTTTTCAGGGAAGACTGGAGGTTTTGAAGCTGGTTCATCAGGGTAGACTGGAGGTCAGTTGGCTGATTCTTCAGGATAGACCATTACAGGTTTATCTGGCAAAGACTCAAAAGAATCCAGAGTTGCAATGTCCCCACTGTCATCATTACCAACCCATTCCTATTGTCATGATTCCGTTCCTTTAGAGCCAGTACCTTCACTTTAAAGCAAACACCCTGCAAAGTTGGAAATTTAGTTTATGTTGTTATTCAGCCATTTGCACAATGATACTGTGGGTCTAGTTTTCAGAATCTCAACTCTGTAGCTACACTAAATAAGATTTTCTTTCAGGGCACATATAAGAAATTTTCATGCCCTTCATGCAGCAGCTAAGTTTGAATTCGAAGCCTTGAGCTCATCCCTTTCTTTTATATCTATATTAAGCATATTTAGGAACAGCCAGACAACATCATTATATCTTTTAACTCTGCAAAACTCTATTAAGTTTTCAAAACAACTGTCACCCAGATCCTTGCCTTTTATAAGCATTTGAGTAGACATATTCTGCAGTGATAATTGTGTATCTCTATCGCCAACTCACATTATCAACTATAAGTGTCATCTTGATTACTGGAAACACAGCCATTAGTGCCTTTGAATCTAATCAGATTAGGGAACAAATTCCCAAAACCCCAGAACTAACTCAGAATCTCATCCTTAATATTTTGTTCCTCTAGAACCTCTCCTAGTAACAAAATTGTATTAGTCAGGGTTCTCTAGGGAAATAGAAGCAACAGGAGATATCTGTAAATATTATGAGATTTTAATAAGTTTGCCTCATATGACTGTGGCAATGGGCCACTCCAAGTTCCATAGAAAGGCCACAAGCTGGGAACTCTGATAAAGGTTTCTGATGAATTCCTCAGGAGAAGCTGGCTGGCTGAATTAGAGATGGATATTCTCTCTTTTGACTACTGAAATAATCTCTTCTGCTTTTGTAGCCTTCAACAGATTGAATGAGACTCCCTTCATTGTTGAAGACCACATCCTCAGTTGATTACAGATGTAATTAGCCACAAATGCAATCAACATACTGATAATTTAAGTCCATGAAATATCATCACAGTAATAATCAGGACAATGCTTGTTTGACCAGACAACTGGACACCATAACCTGGTGAAGTTGACTCATTAAATTAGCCATCACAAAGATAAATACTCAAAAAAATCAGTGGCATTTCTATATACCAGCACTGAACATTATGAAAATGAAATCAGAAAAAATTCCATTTATGATACCAAATAAAATAATAAAATATTTAGAAATAAACTTAACCCAGGATGTAAAGTACTTTTCATGGAAATCTACAAATCATTACTGAAAGAAATTAAAGATCTAAGTAAATAGAAAGATTCTGTATTTATGTATAGGAGATTTAATATATTTAATGTCACTACTACTAAAATTGATTTACAAATTCAAGACAATCCCAATCAAAATTCCAGCACCTTCTTTGCAGAAATGGATAAGTTAATGCTCAAATTCATATTGAAGGGCAAGTGATACAGAATAGACAAAACCATCTTGAAATAAAGGAAAAATATGAATGACTCACCCTTCCCAATAAAAATTAGTATAAAGGTACATTAATAAAACAGTGTGTTGCCGGTTCAAGGACAGATTTATAGACCAATGGAATCAAATTGAGAGTTCAGAAATAAACCTACACATCTGTGGCAAATTGGTTTTTGACAATGGTACCCTTTCACTGTACTAGGGAAAGAACAGTCTCTTCAACAAATGGTACTGGGAAAACGTGATATTCACTTGTAAAGAATTATGTGGACACCCTACCTCACACCATATAAAGAGGCTGCACCATTTTGCATTCCCACCACTAATGAATGAGATTTTCTGTTGCTCTATATTCTTTTCAGTATTTTGTATTGTCAGTTTTTAGACTTTAGCCATTCTAATATGTATCTAGTGGAATGTCATTGTTTTAATTTTCATTTCTTGAATGACAAATGATGTTGATAAGTCTTTTCATATCTTATTTGTTATCTGTCAATCTGCTTTGGTGAAGGATCTGTTCAGAACTTTACCTCATTTTCTAAATTGGGTGATTTGTTTTCTTACTGTTGAATTGTAAGGGTTGTTTGTACATTTTAGATAAAAACCTTAATCAGTTATGTGATTTACAAATATTTTCTCCCAATCTTTTTGCTGTCTTTATTTTCATTCTCTTAAAAGGGCTTTTTGCAGGAAAGAGGTTTTTAAATTTGGTAAAGCCCAAACTGTAAAGAAATTTTATAGTTTCACAATTTACATTTAGTTCTATTCTCTTTTTTTATTTAATTTTCATCTAAAGTGTGATTTATGTATTGACATACATTTTTGCCTATAGACATCTAATTGTTCCAGTATTGCTTGCTGAAAAGATGATTTTTTTCTCTTTTGGACTGACTTTGCACCTTAGTAAAAAATCAGTTGAGAGTGATGTCCTCAACAAGGTGATGTATGACATCCCCTGGAAAAAGCTCCTCTCAGAATCAGCTAATAAAATGACGTATTTTTATATGAACTCTGGAAGATGATAGAGACTGGAGAAGGAATCTACAAACACAAAACCAAAGATAAAGAAAAATAATGTATGAAATCAAGTAGGAAATTTCCATGCTGGCCTCACCAGTCCAGAACCCTTCCCTTCAATAGTCCCATGAAGCTTAGGAGTCATGTAAAGGCAGCAAGGCCCAGGTGCCTCCTGCCACATATGCAGACTATAGAGACACTAACAGCAGCAAGTTAGAATCCTGCACACATCTAGGCCCAGGACCCAAGTTCATGGAGACTGGGGTGGAATAGAAGATTCTGGGTCATGCTGCATGTGGCATACAAAGGGACCCACAGTGGTCCTTTTGTTATCCCCAGTGGGGGATAAAAGAGAGAGAACATGGCAGAAATGTTTGCAAGAGGTGCACACACTCAATCTAGTTTCTATTGGCTAGATGACCTAAACATGACCTGAAATTTGCTGGATTGACCCAAGTTTATGGATTGGCTCCATCTGGATCCCCAGAGCAGGTACTCAAACAGGGAGGAAACTGGAGGCAGAAGAGCCTCACTGAAAAAAGGAGGAAACCTGAAAGGCTGAAAGACAGGATGGGTCCCAGAACTGGAAGGTGTAAGGAAAATGGGGCACTGACTTATGGAGAGAATTTAAACAAGTCATAGGAGCTGGAGAGAAAATTCTGAACAACAAACAAAAAACAGAACAGATTAAGATTTACAAGAAGGATCAGAGGAAAGGAAGCTTTCTCATGCAGGTGAAACAATTTTTCAAAAAGTATAATCTTAAAATTTGGACCACATTACTAGGGGAAGAATCAGATGAAGATGAGCAGATACAGTCTGAAGAGTTAAGCACAGTCCACTCTAAAGGTCCATAATAAGTTGGACCAAATACAAAAGAAGAGTCTCAACACAAAGCCAATACACAATAAAGTCCTAGAAAACAAGGAGAAACTGACATTCAGAGATAATGCATCAGGATAGGCAAATGCACAGACATCAATAAAAATAACAAGGCAAACCAAAAAAAAAAAAAAAGAAGTTATGGTTCAGTCAAGGGAATAAATTAAAACTTCAGAGGAGACACAGAATTTGGAACAAATAATCAAAGCTCAAACAAATCTCCTAAATCAATTAAAGTAGATGAAGGAAAATATGGATATAGAGCCAAAGGATATTAGGAAGACAATGTGTGAGAATAAAGAGGAATTTGAAAGTATAAAAAGAAACATAACATAAATTAAGGGGATGAAAGGCACAATAATAGAGATTAAAAATACACTAGAGGCATACAATAGCAGGTTTGAATAGGCAGAAGAAATAATTAGTGAACTAAAAGAAAGGACAGTTGAAATCATGTGGTGAAAACAGACAGAGCAAAGAATAGAAAAAAATTGAGCAGTGTCTCAATGATGTCAGTGTCAGCATGAAGTGCACAAAGATATGCCTTATGAGTATCCCAGAAGGAGAAGAAAAGGGAAAAGCAATACAAAGAACCTTTCAGGAAATAATATGTTCAAGAAGCACCATATACTCCAGAGACAATAAAACCTAAATAGAACTACTCCAAGATACATAGTAATCAGAATGTCAAATGCCAAAGATAAAGAGAGAATTCTAAAAACAGCAAAAGAAAAGTTATTCATCATTTACAAGTGATTCTCAATAAGACTTAGTGCCAATTTCTCATCAGAAACCATGGAGGTGAGATGGCAGTGGTATGATATATTTAAGGTACTGAAAGAGAAAAAATTGCCAGACAAAAATTCTTTGCCCAGAAAAACTATCCTTCAACAATGAGGGAGAGTTAAAAATATTCACAGAAAAACAGAAACTGAGAGAGTTAATCAACAAAACCCTGCTCTACAAGAATTACCAAAGGGAGTTCTGCAGGTTGAAAGGAAAAGACAGGTGAGAGTATCTTGGAGTAGTGTGAAGAGATGAAGATCTTCAGTAAGGGTAATCAAATGGTCTATGCAAAATCCAATAGTACTGTATCCTCAATATACAACTCTGCTCTTTAATTACTATAGAGTAATTCTTTTTCAATACAATTGAAAAAGAAAAAGACATATTTCTTGATGTTGGGTATGAAATATAAAGAGGTAAAGTAGAAAGAAACAAAATAAAGAGGGGAAACAGAGGGATATGGGAGGAGGAAATGTGTTTGCTATTGAAGCTAAGTTGGTATCATTTCAAATTAGTAGATTATTGATGTATGTGGTGTAATGTAAACCCCAGGTTAACACAAAGGAAGTATTTTAGATATACACAGAAAAAGAAAAGAGAAAGGGGTAAGTAAGATACCTCACAAAAGATCAACTATACAGAAAATGAGTTTGCAATAAAGGAAAAGAGATCCAAAAAGATATGACATATTAAAACCAAAGAACAAAATGGCTGAAGTAACTGCTGCCTTCACAGTAATAATACTGAACATTAGTAGATTAAATCTCTATTCAAAAGACAGATAGGCAGAATGGATAAAAAATCATGATTAAAATATGTTGTTTACAAGAAACTTACCATAGACACAAAGACACAAACAGCTTGAAAGTGAAAGGATAGAAAAAGATATTCTGTCCACCGACTAACAAAGAAAGAACTGGGGTAGCTATACTAATGTTGGACAACATAGACTTTAGGTGAAAATGTGTTAAAAGAGACAAGACAGTAAATAATAAGAAAAGTGCAATATATCAGGAAGAAAGAACCATTATAACTATTTATGCACCTAATCACAGTGCCCAAAAACACACGAGGCAAACTCTGGCAAAACTGAAAGGGAGAAATAGACACTCTATAATAATATTTGGAGATTTCAATACACCACACTGATCAACAGATAGAACACATAGATAGAAGAGCAATAAGGAAAGAGAAGATTTGAATAATGTAATAAACAAACTAGACCTAACAGACATATACATAATATTTCATCCCCTAAACAACAGGATAGAATTTCTTCTCAAGTGCACGTGGATCCTTCTCTGGGATAGATCAAATGGGTATAAAAAACCAGTATCAAAATATTTAAAAAGATTGATAGAGGCAGGGGCAAGATGGCAGAGTGGTTAGGTGTGGGTTTTAGTTACTCCTCTGGGGCAGCGGGTAGATAGTCAGAAACTGTGTAGAACAGCCACCTCAGGGAAATCTGTGATCAGTCACACATCATACAACAGGCTGTAATGGGGCGAGCCACTGAGATTACAGTGAAACCTGTAAGTTTCCCCAGCCAGGGGCTTGGCACCTCTCCCCACCAAGCCTGGCAGATTTTCTTGTAGCTGGTTTCCCTAGGGAGGAGGAAGCAGTCTACACTGGGAACAGGGAAAGAGGCTCAACCCAGCCCCAATTACAGAATTGATTAACAAACTTGGACTGCTGAATAAAAGCTCCAACCACAGATATACTGAGACAAGACATGAGAGAATCTGGTAGCAATCAGCCTGGTGTAGAGGAGACAGGGCTAGCAAAAATGGCAGAAAACAAACAAACAAACAAACAAAATAAAAACAGAGACTTTTGGAGTTGGGGGTTCTCAGAATACCAGAGAAGGGCTGGGCTCCAACAGAAAGTGGCACATATGCAAATCTGGGAGGCTGGGCCCCTGCTCTGAAAAGCCAGTTTTCTGGTTTCTAGTTTCCTCTTCTCTTGCTCTCTAATTCCTTATCTTTTGGCATTTGAATAGCCCATCAGAGCTCCTGACTCAACCCAGCCCCCCTGGCAAGTGTGGAATTAAAGTTGTCTCGAGTAACTATTCAGTAGGAAGTGATAATAGCCTAAAGGGCTTATCTTTAAACAGTCTATACTGGGATTGACAAAACTTGGGGGCTGGGGAAAGGCATTTATTTTTCTTTATTTTTTTTGAAATAACTATTCTAAGTAGTCAATTACAGAAAGCCTCAAAGATTTGCAATTGGTCACTGGACCCAGGCAAGAGTGGAGTTAAGATAGCTTGAGAGAAAAAGCAATGAGTCTAGTGGGAGAGACAATTTCCTAAAGGGCGTAATTGCCCCAAGAAAAGGGGAGGGCTGGGCCCAGCTCAGGTGGCTTGCCCTTCTTCTGAGAACTCAGTGCTCAGGGGCTGGAAAACAGAAACCTGCTTGAGTCAGCCATGCTCCCAACAGGGACAAGGTCTGTGGAGAATTAAAGGCACCTGTGACACCTCTTTACACTGGTGGGGAGCTGCAGGTTGACAAGTGTCACCTGCTGGATAGGATAGCAAAAGCCCAGAGTCTAGAGGCTTCACAGGAGGGTCTGAAACCTGCAAATTCTTATTCTCAGGGAAACTCCATACCTTCCTCCCAAGACTTGGGCCAGTCTGGACTGGGAATATCTGATTGCAGTTGACCATATCTGAGGTGACTTTCTACCAAAAAGTTTACATAGAGGTAGAGCAAGAACAAGAAAAACAAGAGGTGAAAAACTGATTAACTGAGGAGAAGTTATGGTAGAGGTCTAGAATAAGTTGAACTGAGTGCCAAAGAACACATAGAGAGCAAAGCCAACCAACAAGAAAGCCCTAAGCAAAAGACTGAAAACAAACTTCAGAATATATTAAGGAAATGAGATGCCTAGACAGCTAAAGATAACAAACCACACTAGGAAACACAAAAATATGGAGTAGCCAAAGGAACAAGCTAACACTTCAACTGAGATACAGGAATTGAAGCAACTAATTAATAACCAAACAGATCTCCTAAATCAACTCAGAAATCAATTCAAAAATCAAATCAATGAGCTGAGGGAATATATGGCAAAAGAGATGAAAGATAAAGAGAAGACATTGGGCAAACATAAGGAGGAACTCAAAAGTATGAAAAAGCAAATGGAAGAACTTATGGGAATCAAGGGCTCAATGGAAGAGATGAAAAACACAATGGAGACTTACAACACCAGATTTAAAGAGACAGAAGAAAGGATAAGTGAATGAAAAGACAAAACATCTAAAAGCCTACACATAAAAGAACAGATAGGGAAAAGAATGGAAAAATATGACCAGGGTCTTAGGGAAAGGAATGACAACATGAAACCCATGAATATATGTGTTATGGGCATCCCAGAAGGAAAAGTTAAGGGATAGTGGGCAAAAAGAATATTAGAAGAAATAATCACTGAAAATTTCCCAACTCTTATGAAAGGCATAAAATTACAAATTCAAGATGTGCAGCATACCACAATGAGAATAGATCCCAATAGAGCTACTCCAAGAAACTTACTGATCAGATTGTCCAATGTCAAAGACAAAGAGAGGATTCTGAAAGCAGTAAGGGAACAGCAGTACATCACATTCAAAGGAAGCACGATAATATTTCTCTGCAGAAACCATGGAGGTGAGAAGTCAGAGGTATTGTATATTGAAGATACTGAAAGAGAAGAACTGCCAACCAAGAATTCTATAGCTGGCAAAACTGTCTTTCAAAAATGAAGGAGAGAGGCGGGGCAAGATGGCAGACTGGTGAGCTGTATGTTTTAGTTACTCCTCCAGGAAAGTAGGTAAAAAGACAGGAACTGCGTGGACTGGACACCACAGAGCAATCTGTCTTTGGGCATACTTCATACAACACTCATGAAAACGTGGAACTGCTGAGATCAGCGAAATCTGTAAGTTTTTGCGGCCAGGGGACCCGCGCCCCTCCCTGCCAGGCTCAGTCCCGGGGGAGGAGGGGCTGTCAGCTCCAGGAAGGAGAAGGGAGAATTGCAGTGGCTGCTCTTACCGGAAACTCATTCTACTGATTCAAACTCCAACCATAGATAGACTGAGGCCAGACACCAGAGACTCTGTGAGCAGCCAGCCCAGCAGAGAGGAGACAGGCATAGAAAAAAAAACAACACGAAAAACTCCAAAATAAAAGCAGAGGATTTTTGGAGTTCTGGTGAACACAGAAAGGGGAAGGGCGGAGATCAGACCTTGAGGCGCATATGCAAATCCCGAAGCAAGGCTGATCTCTCTGCCCTGGGCACCTTTCCTTAATGGCCCTGGTTGCTTTGTCTATTAGCATTTCAATAACCCATTAGATCTCTGAGGAGGGCCGCTTTTTGTTTTTTTTTGTTTTTTTTTTTTTTTTTTTTTAATCCTTTTTGCTTTTTCTAAAACAATTACTCTAAGAAGCTCAATACAGAAAGCTTCAAAGAATTGAAATTTGGGCACGTCAAGTCAAGAGCAGAACTAAGAGAGCTCTGAGACAAAAGGCAATAATCCAGTGGCTGAGAAAATTCACTAAACAACACAACTTCCCAAGAAAAGGGGGGTGTCCGCTCACAGCCACCATCCTGGTGGACAGGAAACACTCCTGCCCATCGCCAGCCCCATAGCCCAGAGCTGCCCCAGACAACCCAGTGTGACGGAAGTGCTTTAAATAACAGGCACACACCACAAAACTGGGCGTGGACATTAGCCTTCCCTGCAACCTCAGCTGAATGTCCCAGAGCTGGGAAGGGGGAGCAGTGTGAATTAACAGAGCTCCATTCAGCCATCATTTGAGCAGACTGGGAGCCTCCCAACACAGCCCAGCAGCCCAGAACTGCCCTGGGGAGACGGCACTCACCTGCGACATAGCACAGTCATCCCTCAACAGAGGACCCGGGGTGCACAGCCTGGAAGAGGGGCCCACTTGCAAGTCTCAGGAGCCATACGCCAATACCAAAGACTTGTGGGTCAGTGGCAGAGACAAACTGTGGCAGGACTGAACTGAAGGATTAGACTATTGCAGTAGCTTTAGAACTCTAGGATCATCAGTGAGATTTGATTGTTAGGGCCACCCCCCCTCCCCGACTGCCCAGAAACACGCCCCACATACAGGGCAGGCAACACCAACTACACACGCAAGCTTGGGACACCAATTGAGCCCCACAAGACTCACTCCCCCACTCACCAAAAAGGCTAAGCAGGGGAGATCTGGCTTGTGGAGAACAGGTGGCTCGTGGACGCCACCTGCTGGTTAGTTAGAGAAAGTGTACTCCACGAAGCTGTAGATCTGATAAATTAGAGATAAGGACTTCAACTGGTCTACAAACCCTAAAAGAACCCTATCAAGGTCAGCAAATGCCACGAGGCCAAAAACAACAGAAAATTATAAAGCATATGAAAAAAACCAGACGATATGGATAACCCAAGCCCAAGCACCCAAATCAAAAGACCAGAAGAGACACACCTAGAGCAGCTACTCAAAGAACTAAAGATGAACAATGAGACCCTAGTACAGGATATGAAGGAAATCAAGAAGACCCTAGAAGAGCATAAAGAAGACATTGCAAGACTAAATAAAAAAATGGATGATCTTATGGAAATTAAAGAAACTGTTGACCAAATTAAAAAGATTCTGGACACTCATAGTACAAGACTAGAGGAAGTTGAACAACGAATCAGTGACCTGGAAGATGACAGAATGGAAAATGAAAACATAAAAGAAAGAATGGGGAAAAAAATTGAAAAACTCGAAATGGACCTCAGGGATATGATAGATAATATGAAACGTCCAAATATAAGACTCATTGGTGTCCCAGAAGGGGAAGAAAAGGGTAAAGGTCTAGGAAGAGTATTCAAAGAATTTGTTGGGGAAAACTTCCCAAATCTTCCAAACAACATAAATACACAAATCATAAATGCTCAGCGAACTCCAAATAGAATAAATCCAAAAAAACCCACTCCGAGACATATACTGATCACACTGTCAAACATAGAAGAGAAGGAGCAAGTTCTGAAAGCAGCAAGAGAAAAGCAATTCACCACATACAAAGGAAACAGCATAAGACTAAGTAGTGACTACTCAGCAGCCACCATGGAGGCGAGAAGGCAGTGGCACGATATATTTAAAATTCTGAGTGAGAGGAATTCCAGCCAAGAATACTTTATCCAGCAAAGCTCTCCCTCAAATTTGAAGGAGAGCTTAAATTTTTCACAGACAAGAAATGCTGAGAGAATTTGCTAACAAGAGACCTGCCCTACTGGAGATACTAAAGGGAGCCCTACAGACAGAGAAACAAAGACAGGACAGAGAGACTTGGAGAAAGGTTCAGTACTAAAGAGATTCGGTATGGGTACAATAAAGGATATTAATAGAGAGAGGGAAAAATATGGCAAACATAATCCAAAGGATAAGATGGCCGATTCAAGAAATGCCTTCACGGTTTTAACGTTGAATGTAAATGGATTAAACTCCCCAATTAAAAGATATAGATTCGCAGAATGGATCAAAAAAAATGAACCATCAATATGTTGCATACAAGAGACTCATCTTAGACACAGGGACACAAAGAAACTGAAAGTGAAAGGATGGAAAAAAATATTTCATGCAAGCTACAGCCAAAAGAAAGCAGGTGTAGCAATATTAATCTCAGATAAAATAGACTTCAAATGCAGGGATGTTTTGAGAGACAAAGAAGGCCACTACATACTAATAAAAGGGGCAATTCAGCAAGAAGAAATAACAATCGTAAATGTCTATGCACCCAATCAAGGTGCCACAAAATACATGAGAGAAACATTGGCAAAACTAAAGGAAGCAATTGATGTTTCCACAATAATTGTGGGAGACTTCAACACATCACTCTCTCCTATAGATAGATCAACCAGACAGAAGACCAATAAGGAAATTGAAAACCTAAACAATCTGATAAATGAATTAGATTTAACAGACATCTACAGGACATTACATCCCAAATCAACAGGATACACATACTTTTCTAGTGCTCACGGAACTTTCTCCAGAATAGATCATATGCTGGGACATAAAACAAGCCTCAATAAATTTAAAAAGATTGAAATTATTCAAAGCACATTCTCTGACCACAATGGAATACAATTAGAAGTCAATAACCATCAGAGACTTAGAAAATTCACAAATACCTGGAGGTTAACCAACACACTCCTAAACAGTCAGTGGGTTAAAGAAGAAATAGCAAGAGAAATTGCTAAATATATAGAGACGAATGAAAATGAGAACACAACATACCAAAACCTATGGGATGCAGCAAAAGCAGTGCTAAGGGGGAAATTTATAGCACTAAACGCATATATTAAAAAGGAAGAAAGAGCCAAAATCAAAGAACTAATGGATCAACTGAAGAAGCTAGAAAATGAACAGCAAACCAATCCTAAACCAAGTACAAGAAAAAAAATAACAAGGATTAAAGCAGAAATAAATGACATAGAGAACAAAAAAACAATAGAAAGGATAAATATCACCAAAAGTTGGTTCTTTGAGAAGATCAACAAGATTGACAAGCCCCTAGCTAGACTGACAAAATCAAAAAGAGAGAAGACCCATATAAACAAAATAATGAATGAAAAAGGTGACATAACTGCAGATCCTGAAGAAATTAAAAAAATTATAAGAGGATATTATGAACAACTGTATGGCAACAAACTGGATAATGTAGAAGAAATGGACAATTTCCTGGAAACATATGAACAACCTAGACTGACCAGAGAAGAAATAGAAGACCTCAACCAACCCATCACAAGCAAAGAGATCCAATCAGTCATCAAAAATCTTCCCACAAATAAATGCCCAGGGCCAGATGGCTTCACAGGGGAATTCTACCAAACTTTCCAGAAAGAACTGACACCAATCTTACTCAAACTCTTTCAAAACATTGAAAAAAATGGAACACTACCTAACTCATTTTATGAAGCTAACATCAATCTAATACCAAAACCAGGCAAAGATGCTACAAAAAAGGAAAACTACCGGCCAATCTCCCTAATGAATATAGATGCAAAAATCCTCAACAAAATACTTGCAAATCGAATCCAAAGACACATTAAAAAAATCATACATCATGACCAAGTGGGGTTCATTCCAGGCATGCAAGGATGGTTCAACATAAGAAAAACAATCAATGTATTACAACACATTAAAAACTCGAAAGGGAAAAAACAATTGATCATCTCAATAGATGCTGAAAAAGCATTTGACAAAATCCAACATCCCTTTTTGATAAAAACACTTCAAAAGGTAGGAATTGAAGGAAACTTCCTCAACATGATAAAGAGCATATATGAAAAACCCACAGCCAGCATAGTACTCAATGGTGAGAGACTGAAAGCCTTCCCTCTAAGATCAGGAACAAGACAAGGATGCCCGCTGTCACCACTGTTATTCAACATTGTGCTGGAAGTGCTAGCCAGGGCAATCCGGCAAGACAAAGAAATAAAAGGCATCCAAATTGGAAAAGAAGAAGTAAAACTGTCATTGTTTGCAGATGATATGATCTTATATCTAGAAAACCCTGAGAAATCAACGATACACCTACTAGAGCTAATAAACAAATTTAGCAAAGTAGCGGGATACAAGATTAATGCACATAAGTCAGTAATGTTTCTATATGCTAGAAATGAACAAACTGAAGAGACACTCAAGAAAAAGATACCATTTTCAATAGCAACTAAAAAAATCAAGTACCTAGGAATAAACTTAACCAAAGATGTAAAAGTCCTATACAAAGAAAACTACATAACTCTACTAAAAGAAATAGAAGGGGACCTTAAAAGATGGAAAAATATTCCATGTTCATGGATAGGAAGGCTAAATGTCATTAAGATGTCAATTCTACCCAAACTCATCTACAGATTCAATGCAATCCCAATCAAAATTCCAACAACCTACTTTGCAGACTTGGAAAAGCTAGTTATCAAATTTATTTGGAAAGGGAAGATGCCTCGAATTGCTAAAGACACTTTAAAAAAGAAAAACGAAGTGGGAGGACTTACACTCCCTGACTTTGAAGCTTATTATAAAGCCACAGTTGCCAAAACAGCATGGTACTGGCACAAAGATAGACATATAGATCAATGGAATCGAATTGAGAATTCAGAGATAGACCCTCAGATCTATGGCCGACTGATCTTTGATAAAGCCCCCAAAGTCACCGAACTGAGCCATAATGGTCTTTTCAACAAATGGGGCTGGGAGAGTTGGATATCCATATCCAAAAGAATGAAAGAGGACCCCTACCTCACCCCCTACACAAAAATTAACTCAAAATGGACCAAAGATCTCAATATAAAAGAAAGTACCATTAAACTCCTAGAAGATAATGTAGGAAAACATCTTCAAGACCTTGTATTAGGAGGCCACTTCCTAGACTTTACACCCAAAGCACAAGCAACAAAGAGAAAATAGATAAATGGGAACTCCTCAAGCTTAGAAGTTTCTGCACCTCAAAGGAATTTCTCAAAAAGGTAAAGAGGCAGCCAACTCAATGGGAAAAAATTTTGGAAACCATGTATCTGACAAAAGACTGATATCTTGCATATACAAAGAAATCCTACAACTCAATGACAATAGTACAGACAGCCCAATTATAAAATGGGCAAAAGATATGAAAAGACAGTTCTCTGAAGAGGAAATACAAATGGCCAAGAAACACATGAAAAAATGTTCAGCTTCACTAGCTATTAGAGAGATGCAAATTAAGACCACAATGAGATACCATCTAACACCGGTTAGAATGGCTGCCATTAAACAAACAGGAAACTACAAATGCTGGAGGGGATGTGGAGAAATTGGAAGTCTTATTCATTGTTGGTGGGACTGTATAATGGTTCAGCCACTCTGGAAGTCAGTCTGGCAGTTCCTTAGAAAACTAGAGATAGAGCTACCATTCGATCCAGCGATTGCACTTCTCAGGATATACCCGGAAGATCGGAAAGCAGTGACACGAACAGATATCTGCACGCCAATGTTCATAGCAGCATTATTCACAATTGCCAAGAGATGGAAACAACCCAAATGTCCATCAACAGATGAGTGGATAAATAAAATGTGGTATATACACACGATGGAATACTACGCGGCAGTAAGAAGGAACGATCTGGTGAAACATATGACAACATGGATGAACCTTGAAGACATAATGCTGAGCGAAATAAGCCAGGCACAAAAAGAGAAATATTATATGCTACCACTAATGTGAACTTTGAAAAATGTAAAACGAATGGTTTATAATGTAGAATGTAGGGGAACTAGCAGTAGAGAGCAATTAAGGAAGGGGGAACAATAATCCAAGAAGAACAGATAAGCTATTTAACGTTCTGGGGATGCCCAGAAATGACTATGGTCTGTTAATTTCTGATGGATGTAGTAGGAACAAGTTCACTGAAATGTTGCTATAGTATGTAACTTTCTTGGGGTAAAGTAGGAACATGTTGGAAGTTAAGCAGTTATCTTAGGTTAGTTGTCTTTTTCTTACTCCCTTGCTATGGTCTCTTTGAAATGTTCTTTTATTGTATTTTTTTTTTCTTTTTAACTTTTTTTTTCATACAGTTGATTTGAAAAAATAAGGGAAATTTAAAAAAAAAAAATAAAAAATACAAACAAGGAAAAAAAAAAAAAAAAAAACGATGTAGTGCCCCCTTGAGGAGCCTGTGGAGAATGCAGGGGTATTCGCCTACCCCACCTCCATGGTTGCTAACATGACCACAGACATAGGGGACTGGTGGTTTGATGGGTTGAGCCCTCTACCATAAGTTTTACCCTTGGGAAGACGGTTGCTGCAAAGGAGAGGCTAGGCCTCCCTGTATTTGTGCCTAAGAGTCTCCTCCTGAATGCCTCTTTGTTGCTCAGATGTGGCCCTCTCTCTCTGGCTAAGCCAACTTGAAAGGTGAAATCACTGCCCTCCCCCCTACGTGGGATCAGACACCCAGGGAAGTGAATCTCCCTGGCAACGTGGAATATGACTCCTGGGGAGGAATGTAGACCCGGCATCGTGGGATGGAGAACATCTTCTTGACCAAAAGGGGGATGTGAAAGGAAATGAAATAAGCTTCAGTGGCAGAGAGATTCCAAAACGAGCCGAGAGATCACTCTGGTGGGCACTCTTACGCACACTTTAGACAACCTTTTTTAGGTTCTAAAGAATTGGGGTAGCTGGTGGTGGATACCTGAAACTATTAAACTACAACCCAGAACCCATGAATCTCGAAGACAGTTGTATAAAAATGTAGCTTATGAGGGGTGACAGTGGGATTGGGAATGCCATAAGGACCAAACTCCACTTTGTCTAGTTTATGGATCGATGTGTAGAAAAGTAGGGGAAGCAAACAAACAGACAAAGGTACCTAGTGTTCTTTTTTTCTTCAATTACTCTTTTTCACTCTAATTATTATTCTTGTTATTTTTGTGTGTGTGCTAATGAAGGTGTCAGGGATTGATTTAGGTGATGAATGTACAACTATGTAATGGTACTGTAAACAATCGAAAGTACAATTTGTTTTGTATGACTGCGTGGTATGTGAATATATCTCAATAAAATGATGATAAAAAAAAAAAAATGAAGGAGAGATAAAAATATTTTCAGACAGACAGACACTGAGAGAGTTTTTGAGTAAGAGACCTGTGCCTCAAGAAATACTAAAGGGAGTGCTAAAGGCTGATAGGAAAAGACAGGAGAGAGATGTTTGGAAAAGAGGGTAGAAATTAAGACTATCAGGAAGGATAAAAGGAGAGAGAGAGAGAGAGAGAGAGAGAGAGAGAGAGAGAGAGAGAGAGAGAGAGAGAGAGAATGAGATATAACATATAAAATCCAAATGACAAAATGGTAGAATAAAGTACTGTGCTTATAGTATTAAGGTTAACTGTCAATGGATTAAATTCCCCAATAAAAAGACATAGACTGGCAGAATGGATTAAAAAACCAGACCCATCAATATGCTGTCTACAAGAAACTCACTTCAGACACAAGGACAAAAATAGGCTGAAAATGAAAGATTGGAAGAAGATATATCTTGCAAACAATAACCAGATAAAAGCAGGAGTAGCTATATTAATATCAGACAAATTAGACTTTAAATGTAAGATAATTAACAGAAACAAAGAAGGACACTATATATTAATAAAAGGGTCAATTCATCAAGAAAACATAATAATCATAAATATTTATGCACAAGCCAGAGTGCCCCAAAATACATGTGGCAAACACTGTCAACACTGAAGGGACAAGTAGATAATGCTACAATAATAACTGGACACTTCAACACACTGCTCTCCCCAGTAGATAGAACATCTAGACAGAGGATGAATAAGGAAACAGAGATATTGAATTGTATGACAAATGATCTAGACTTAGACATTTATAGAACACTATACCCCACAACAGCAGGATTCTCATTTTTCTCATGTGCTCATGGATCATTCTCTAGGCTAGACCACATGTTGCATCATAAATAAGGTCTCAAGAAATTTAGAAGACTTGAGTTTTTACAAAACACCTTCTCAAACCACAATGGAATGAAGCTGAAAATCAATAAAAGGCATAAGTTTGCAAAATTCACAAATATATGGAAACTAAATAAAAGGATTGCTATTATACAAATGTGACCATAATGGAATGAAACTGAAAAATCAATAACAAGCTGAAAACTGTAAAGTTCACAAATATATTGAAGTTAAATAACACTCTCTTAAACAAACAGAGGGTCAAAGAAGAAATTGAAATTGAAGTCAGTAAAAAATCTTGAGAGGAATGAAAAAGAGAACACAACATATTAAAACTTATGGGATGCGGTGAAGGCAGTGCTGAGAGGGATAATTATTGCCAAAAATGCCTACATTAAAAAAAATAAAAAGCTAAAATTCAAGACCTAACTGCACATCCGGAGGAACTAGAGAAAGAACAGAAAACTAATCCCAAAGCAAGGAGAAGGAAGGAAATAAAGATTGGAGCAGAAATAAATGAAACTGAAATTAAAAAAATAGCATTAACAAAATGTAAAGCAGGTTCTATGAAAAGAACAATAAAATTGACGAAACCTTATGTGGACTGACAAAGAAAAAAAGAGAGAAGATGCAAATAAATAAATCAGAAATCAGAGCGTGGACATTAATACTGACCCCAAAGAAATAAAAAGGATCATCAGGAGACTATGAACAATTCTATGCCAAAAAATTAGACAACCTAAATGAAATGGAAAAATTCCTAGAAACACCCAACCAACCTATACTGGCTCTGGAAGAAATAGAAGACTTCAATAGACAAATTAAAAGTAAAGGGATTGAGGGGGCAAGATGGCGGCATAGAGAGGAGTGGAAGCTAAGTAGTCCCCCAGAACAACTACAAAAAACCAGAAACAACTAGTAAATAATCCAGAATAACTGCAGGGGGACAAACAAGACCATCCACTCATCATACACCAACCTGAATTGGGAGGAATGCCTGAGAACACAGCATAAAATCTGTAAGTAAAACCTGCAGATCCAAGTTGTGAGACCCCCCCCCCCATAGCCTGAGCTGCAAAGCCTCGTGGTGCCAAAGAGAAGCTCTCTCCCAGCAAGCGAATATAGCTCAGCTGAGCTCCAACTGGGGTTTTAAGTAGCGAGTGTGAACTGCTCACTACAGGTACGCATCCCCAAAAAACAGACAGAGGCTTTGGGTGATGACTGACCTTGGAGAGCCAGAGGGTCACCGTGGACTGGGTCTGAAGGGGACTATCTGTTTCTTTTTTGGCTCAGTGGAGAAAGCCCCAGTCATTTTCAGTTTCCAGGGCTGTGAAGCAGAGAAGGGTGGAGACAGCACAAGCAGAGGGTGAGACCATTGAAATGCTAATGACCTCCACCTGGGAGCTCTGTCTTCTCTAGGAGGAAAGGGGTGGGAACCTTTCCATTCAGAACCAGACCCCAGAGCCTGGGGGAACACAGCCATACCTCCTCACACCAGTCAAGAATTATAGGCTGACAGGCATCACCTGCTGGGCAGAAAAGCACAGTGACCTGAGGCATCAAAGGGTGGAGCAATTTTCTAAGACACACCCTCAGGGAAACCAGATACTGAATATTTCTTCCCTCTGGGACCTGAGCCTGTTCTGGTCTGGGAAAACCTGATTTGGATAACCAAGGAAACCATGCCTAGACAACAGAAAATTACAACCTACACTAAGAAAAACAAAGTTATGGCCCAGTCAAAGGAACAAATGTACACTTCGACTGAGATACAGGAATTTAAACAACTAATGCTAAATCACATCAAAAAGTTTAGAGAAGATATTGCAAAAGAGATAGAGGCTGTAAAGGAAACACTGGGCATATGTACAGTAGAAATCAAAAGTTCAAAAAAACAACTGGTAGAATCTATGGAAATGAAGGGCGCAACACAGGAGATGAAAGACACAATGGAAACATACAACAGCAGATCTCAAGAGGCAGAAGAAAACACTCAGGAACTGGAGAACAAAACACCTGAAAGCCTACACGCAAAGGAGCAGATGGAGAAAAGAATGAAAAAATATGAGCAACGTCTCCAGGAACTCAAGGATGAAACAAAGTACAATAATGTACGTATCATTGGTGTCCCAGAAGGAGAAGAGAAGGGGAAGGGGGCAGAAACAAAAATAGAGGAAATAATTAATGAGAATTTCCCATCTCTTATGAAAGACATAAAATTACAGATCCAAGAAGCGCAGCATACTCCAAACAGAAGAGATATGAATAAGGCTACGCCAAGACACTTAATAATCAGATTATCAAAGGTCAAAGACAAAGAGAGAATCCTGAAAGCAGCAAGAGAAAAGTAATCCATTACATACAAAGGAAGCTTCATAAGACTATGTGCGGATCTCTCAGCAGAAACCATGGAGGCAAGAAGGAAGTGGTGTGATATATTTAAGATACTGAAAGAGAAAAACCACCAACCAAGAATCCTATATCCAGCAAAGCTGTCCTTCAAATATGAGGGAGAGCTCAAAATATTTTCTGACAAACAGACAATGAGAGACTTTGTGAACAAGACACCTGCCCTACAGGAAATACTAAAGGGAGCACTACAGGGTGATAGAAGACAGGAGTGCGTGGTTTGGAACACAATTTTGGGAGATTGTAGCACAACAATGTAAATACACTCAACAAAGGTAACTATGAATACGGTTGAGAGAGGAAGGTGGGGAGCATGTGAGACACCACAAGAAAGGAGGAAAGATAAAGACTGGGACTGTATAACTTGGTGAAATCTAGAGTATTCAACAATTGTGATAAAATGTACAAATATGTTCATTTACGAGGGAGAACAAGCAAATGTCAACCTTGCAAGGGGTTAAAAATGGGGAGGCATTGTGGGAGGGATGCAATCAGCATAAACTAGAGACTGTAACTAATAGAATCATTGTATTATGCTTCCTTTAATGTAACAAAGGTGATATACCAAGGTAAATGCAGATAAGAAGGGGGGATAGGGGAGACATGTTAGACACTTGACAAAAGTAAAGGGATTGAATCAGTCATCAGAAACCTCCCAACAGAACTTCTGGGGAAGATGGCAGAGTAGGGAGCTCTAGGACGCAGTCCTCCTATCAAAACAACAATTAAACATGCAGAAAGATTCTGAAACCTCTGTTTTGAAACTCCAGAGGGCAGAAGAACATTGTACAGCAGCATTCAGGGAAGTGCAGGAGGAAGGGGATGATAGATTAGGGCAAAGTACTGTAAATCGTTCTTTCCATGCAGATACTACCCATGCCCATTCCCAAGCCTTGCAGCATATTGATTTGGGTCCAGTCCCTGGGTAGCTGCTGGTTACAGAGAGGGAAATTATCCATTTTCACAAGAAGAGGGGTGGGCACAGCAGATCTCTGATCATGGTTTTTGATCAGCAAATTTGGATCACTTGTCCCTGGCTCTGAGGGAAGCTATTGTTTAAACATGCCCTAGACAAAGGTGGCCTGACAGTTATTGTTTCAAACTCATTATGACAAAGGCAGTGGAAGTCATTGTTTTCAACCTCCCCAGACAGGTCAGTAACAGTGGAGATTTTAAAATGCAGCACTTCCTCCGGATTGTTGGGAGTATTAGCTGAATAGCTGCATTTGCTGGGCAAGCCAGGAAAGCACAGCTTCATGGGGCCATTGGAGAAAATTTTGGGACCCATCGTGATCTCACCCCCATGGCACTTTGGAGCCAGTCTGCTTTCCCTCTGTGGGTTACTTGCCACGATTTGGCTTGGAAAGAATGACTTTGGAATGTCCTTTCTAGGGTGACACTTGTCCCAGAATTTTCCCTCTGGGAAAAGCACTGTGAGACAATGAAAACTCTGTCAAAATCCATAGAGGCCGACAGTCAAGGATAAAGGTCTACTGGTGTCAAATACCCAGGAGAGAGCTCTGTCTCTTAGAAACAGAGGGGACAACCAAACTCCTTTACATAGGGCAACTCCAAAACAATTACTAAGCAAAAGCCCAGAACAAGACAGAGGTCCAGAAAGGGAAAACCCTGGGTATAGCCTTCACCTTGGGCAGAACTTCCTGATATGAGGGTTGAAGCTCAAGAAAATCTGTTTATCTCCAGCTGATAAGAAAACCAAGACACAGACATGCCAGTGAGTAAATCCCAGTTAAAATTTTACAATATTAAAATGTACAGTGCATAACAAAACAGTGCAAGGCAAACAAAGGAACAGGCAATGATGGCCCATCAAAAGAAGAGGATAAAAATACAGAAAACAACAACAAAGAAGATGAGAATGTCAACATAGTGAACAAAGCCTTTCAAAAAGTGATCTTAAAAATGCTCAAGATGATGAAGGAAAGTACAGAGAAAGAAGGGAAATCAGGAAAACAGTGAATGAACAATAGGAGAGTTTAAATAAAGAGAAATTTTTAAAAGGAAACAAACAGAAGTACTGGAGATGAAGACCATGATAACTGAAATGAAACATACCAAGAAATGCTTCAAGAGCAGATTTGGTGGGGGAGGCAAGATGGCAGAGTGTTGAGGTGTGGAATTTAGTCTATCCTATAGGACAGCTGGTAATTAGCCAGAAACTGTGTAAAACAGTATTTTTGGGGTCTCCAGTGACCAGTCACACATTGTACACCAGTTTTGAATAGGTAGAAAAGTTGAGATTGCAGCAAAATTTGTAAGTTCCCCTGATGTGGGGTCTGGAGCCCCTCCCAATCCAGACCCCATGGACTGTCTTGCAGCTGGCTCCTGAAAGGTGAGATAAAGCAACAATCTGCTGGGAGCAACAAGGGGGCTCAAGCCAGCCTCAAGTGCAGAATTAATTAACAAATTAACTAATTAACTTTTGGAGCTGGGGGTGCTAGAGAAGGGCTGGGCTCTGGGAAAGGGGAGCACATAAAAGGAGGCACCCATTCCCTGGTTCCACAAATGCTTGGTTTTTGTTTTTTGTTTTATTTTCCCCAACATTTTGTCCCTTCTCCTTTATCATTCTCTGACTCCTTATCTTTCTACACTTCAATAGCCCCCTGGCAAGGGAGGAATTAAAGCTGTTGAAGAGTAATTATCCAGATAATAGCTCAAAGCACATCTTTATTCTGACACTGACAAAACTTCCAGGCTGGGGAAAGGCTTTAAAAAGGTACTTCTTTTTTTCTTTTTTCTTTCTTTTCTTTTCTTTTTTTTAAATTTAGAAATAACATTTTTGGCTCAAAAATTTAAAATAACATATGTGGTTATTTTCTATCAGACAGCCCTAGTTGAAGGTCTAGGCTAGACTTGGGGGGAGAAGGAGTACACAGAACTTCTTTGAATTCCAGATTCAATTCTGAAGAAACTCTCCACTCCAGTCTTAAATTGACAAGTCAGGCTGAGCAAGGAGTTAAGCTGGAGTTGCCCCAAAGAGGAGAGGGGCAAAGGGAATAGTGCCCCTGGGAGACAGCTGGAGTTCCTAGGATTGGGAGAGTGGAGGGAGGTCCAGCTCAATTGGCAGCCCTCCTTCTGGGAACTCAGACCCTAGGGACTGGAATTCAGAAACCAGCTTCAGTCAGCCACACCACTGACAGGATCAGAGTCACCAGGAGAACTAAAGGTACTGCACCTCCTTACACTGGTGGGAGAGCTGTGGGCTGGCAAGCACCACCTGCTGGACAGGATAGGAAAAGCAATGAATCTAGAGGCCTCCCAGGATGGTCTCATTCTCAGGGAAACTCCATATCCTCCTCCTGATGCCTGGGCCTCTCTAGACTGGGAAAACCTGATTGGGGTCAACCATATCTCAGGAGACCCTCTCACAAAAAGGCTACGTAGGGGCAGGACAAGAAACAGAAAAACAAGAGGTAAAAAGTTCTGATCAACTAAATAGAACCTAAGTTAGAGGTCTAGAATAATTTGAACTGAACACCAAAGGTTAGAGAACAAAGACAACCAACAAGAAAACCATAGGTAAAAGAGTGAAAATGAGCTCCAGAACAAACCAATCAAGAAAATCAGATGCCTAGAAAACTTAAGATAATGAGCCATACTAGGAAACATGAAAATATGGATGAGACAAAGGAACAAACTGATAGTTCAGTAGAGATACAGGAATTGAGGCAAATAAATCTATTTCAGTTCAATGAACTGAGGGAAGAACTAATTAAAGATGTTCAAACAAGTCACCTGAATCAATTCAGTGAGCCAAGAGAAGATATGGCAAAATAGATGAAGGGTATAAAGAAGACACTGGATAACCATAAGGAAGAATTTGTAAACTTGAGAAACAAATGACAGAGTCTATGGGAATGAAGGGCACGACGGAGGAGATGAAACACACAATGGAGGGATACAACAGTAGCTTTGAACAGGCAGAAGAAAGGATCAGTGAACTGAAAGACAGGACACTTGAATTCATACACACAAAAGAACAGACGGTGAAAAAAATGGAAAAATATGAGCAGGGCCCTAGGGAGCTGAGTGACAAAATGAAGCGCATGAATATACATGCTATTGGTATCCCAGAATGAGAAGAGAGGGGAAAAGAGGCAGAAAGAATAATAGAAGAAATATTCACTGAAAATTTCCCAACTCTTATGAAAGACAGAAAATTACAGATTCAAGAAGTACAGCATACCCCAAACGGAACAGATCCCAATAGAGCTACTGAGAGACACTTACTGATCAGATTGTCCAATGTCAAAGACAAGGGAGAATTCTGAAAGCAGCCAGAGAAAAGCAATCCATCACATACAAGGGAAGCTTTATAAGACTATGTACAGATTTCTCCACAGAAACCATGGATGTGAGGAGACAGTGATATGATATATTTAAGATACTGAAAGAGAAAAACTGCCAACCAAGAATTCTTTATCTGGTAAACCTGTCCTTCAAAAATAAGGGAAAGATTAAAATATTTTCAGGCAAACAGACACTGAAGAGTTTGTGAATAAGAGACCAGAACTACAAGAAATACAAAAGGGAGTGCTACAAGCTGATAGGAAAATACAGGAGAAAGAGGTTTGGAAAAGAGTGTAAGAAATGAAGATTATCAGGAAGGGTAAAAGGAGAGAGAGGAAAAAATAGGACATGATGTATAAAATCCAAAAGACAAAATGGTAGAAAGAAACTACTGCCCTTACAGCAATAATACTAAATGTTAATGGATTAAACTCCCCAATAAAAAGACAGACTGGCAAAATGGATTAAGAAATAGGACCCATCTATATGTTCTCTACAAGAAACTCACTTTAGACACAAGGATAAAAGTAGGCTGAAAGTGAAAGGTTGGAAAAAGATATTTCACACATACAACAACTAGAAAAAGTCAGGAGTAGCTATATTAATATCAAATTAGACTTCAAAGGTAAAACAGTTAAAAGAGACAAAGAAGGACACTATATATTGATAAAAGGGTCAATTCATCAAGAAAACTTAGCAATCATAAATATTTATGCACTAAGCCAGAGTGCCCAAAAATTCATGAGGCAAACACAGAATACTTAAAGGAAAAGTACATACCTCTACAATAACAGTTGGAGACTTCAATACACCACTCTAATCAATGGATAGAACATCTAGACAGAGGATCAATAAAGAAACAGAGACATTGAATTGTACAATAAATGAACCTGACTTGACAGACATTTATAGAACACTACACCCCACAACCACAGGATAAACTTTTTCTGAAGTGCTCATGGAACCTTCTCTAGGATAGACCACATGTTGGGTCACAAAGCAAGTCTCAACAAATTTAAAAATATTGATATTATACAAAACACTTTCTTGGACTATAGTGGAATGAATTTGGAAATAAATAACAGGCAGAAGGTCATAAAATTCACAAATATATGGAGGCTAAACAACATCCTCTTAGAAAACCAGTGGGTAAAGGAAGAAATTACAAGACAAATTAGCAAATACCTCGAGGCAAATGACATTGAAAACACAACATATCAAAACTTATGGGATACAGCAACGCCAGTGCTGAGAGGGAAATTTATTGCCCTAAACATCTATATTAAAAGAGAAGAGAGAGCAAAAATTGAGGAATTAACTGTTAACCTGGAGGAACTAGAGAAAGAAGAGCAAACTAATGCAAAAGCAAACTGAAGGAAAGAAATAACAAAGGTTAGACAGAAACAAATGAAATTGAGAACAGAAAAGCAATAGAGAGAATCAACAAGACCAGAAGTTGGTTCTTTGAGAAAATCAGTCAAATTGATGGAACCCTAGCTAGGCTAACAAAAAAAATCAAAAATGCAATAGGAGACGTAACTATTGACCCTGCAGAAATAAAGAAGATAATAAG
Organism: Choloepus didactylus; assembly: GCF_015220235.1. Lineage (NCBI taxonomy): Eukaryota > Metazoa > Chordata > Mammalia > Pilosa > Megalonychidae > Choloepus > Choloepus didactylus. The sequence continues at coordinate 79,323,758 of NC_051334.1, read as the reverse complement.
ATACTAAGAGTAACTATATGCTAATAAACTAGACAACTTAGACAAAATGGACAACTTCCTAGAAAAGCATAAACAACCATCATTGACTCGAGTGGAAGTAGATGACCTCAACAAACCAATCACAAGTAAAGAGATTGAGTCAGTCATCAAAAGGTCCCCCAAATGAAAAGCCCAGTAGCAGATGGCTTCCCATGTGAATTCTACCAAGCATTCAAGAAAGAATTAGTACCAATCTTGATCAAACTCTTCAAAAAAATTGAAGTGGAGGGAAAGCTACCCAACTCTTTCTATGAAGCCGACATCACCCTAATACCAAAATCAAAGATACTACAAAACAGAAAATTATAGATGTTCTAGTTTGCTAATGCTGCTGGAATGCAAAACACTAGAGATGGGTTGGCTTTTATAAAAGGGGATTTACTTGGTTACAGTGTTACAGTCTGAAGGCCATAAATTGTCCAAGGTAACACATCAGCAATCGGGTACCTTCACTGGAGGATGGTCAATGGTGTCTGGAAAACCTCTGTTAGCTGAGAAGGCACATGGCTTGCATCTGCTCCAAAGTTCTAGTTTCAAAATGGCTTTCTCCCAGGATGTTCCTCTCTAGGCTGCAGTTCCTCAAAAATGTCACTCTTAGTTGCACTTGGGGTATTTGTCCTCTCTCAGCTTCTCCAGAGCGAGAGTCTGCTTCCAATGGCTGTCTTCAAAATGTCTCTCATCTGCAGCTCCTGTGCTTTCTTCAAACTGGCCCTCTTGGCTGTAGCAGCTTGCTCCTTCTGTCTGATCTTAATATACTGCTCCAGTAATTTAATTCAGACCCACCCTGAATGGGCAGGCCAACACCTCCATGGAAATTATCCAGAGTCGTCACCCACAGTTGGGTGGGGCACATCTCCATGGAAAAACTCAAAGAATTACAATGTAATTAACACTGATAGGTCTGCCCACACAAGATTACATCAAAGATAGTGGTGTTTGGGGGACATAATACATTCAAACTGGCACAATAGACCAATCTCTTTAATGAATATAAATGCAAAAATCCTCAACAAAATACAATTCTAATTCAGCAGCACATTAAAATAATTATACACTATGACCAGGTGGGATTTATTCCAGGTATGCAAGGCTGGTTCAAAACAAAATCAATTAGTTTTATACACCACATTAGCAAATTAAAGCAGAAGAACCACATGATCATCTCAATTGATGCAGGAAAGGCATTTGACAAAATCCCCTGGCTTTTTAATTTGGATGTTTGGGTTATCCATATCTTCTGGTTTCTTCTTATGCTTTCTAATTTTCTGTTGTTTTTGGTCTCTTGGCATTTGCTTATCTTGATATGGTTCTTTTGGTATATGCAGGATTGTTTGAACATTTATCTATAATTTGACAGAGCTACACATAGTGGAATGCACTTTCCCTGACCTACCAGCAGATGGCACTCCTGATATTTCTCTAACCATCAAACCAGTTCTCCCCCAACTTCATCTATGCACTGAGTGGGGGTCCAAGCCATGCAGAAGTCCAATCAGTGCACCAACATTCTGTGTGCACTGGGGACTGCAAGCCCTGTGGGTGTGGGCATGCCCTGTGCTATTTGGTAGGCAGTATGCTTCAGAACCTAGTGGTCCTGGCCATTTCTGGGGCTTTAGGTGGAGTACTCTGGTGCTGCAGGCCTGCATGTCTCACCTTCCAGTTCAAATGCCCTACAGACCCTCTCTGCCATGCGACCATAAGTCCCTGGGATTGGGGAAGGAGTCCTGGCATTTCCATGTGGCAGTCTTGACTCTAGGCTGTGCACACCATGGACTTCCAAGGCAGAAGAGCGGACTCTGTCACAAGCCCACCAAATTCTGAATTCCCTCAAGGAAGCTCTTGGCTGCAGGGCTGTGAAGAGTTTTCTCTCAGCCAGCTGCAAAGATGGCTGCATAGGATGTGGAAATCTACACCCTTCTGTGAATGTCTGCCTCCTCCCTCAGCCAGTTCCTGGCATGGGGGCTCTTGGCCACAGGTCAGTGAAAGGGTTGTGACCCAGACTAGTTTCTGAGGAGAGTGCCCGGAGAATGGAAGGCTCCTCCACTCTATGCCATCAGCCAACTCCAGCCATCTGTTCCCTGGCAGTGTTCCAGGATGAACACTCACCCATCTTTTCTGGAACATCTCTGTTTCTCCAAATACACACTCACTATGGGTGTAGAAGTCCCTGCCCAGCTGGTGGAAATCTGGAACTGCTGTTCTAGAGCACTTTCTGTCCTTTATCTTATGTTTTTCATGAGAATTTTTCTCTGTCTCTCCTAATCTGCCATCTTGGATCCTACTTTCCCCAGACTTCTTTGTCAGCAATTCTCCAATCATGTTCCTTCCAAGTCCCTGCCTCTCCAGCCAAACCATTAGCAACAGCCTAGGAATCAGCATGCAAATGTACTCCTGGCCAGTTCTCCTTCAAAGCAAATTGAACAACCTTGTGCACTGCTCAAAGTTGCAGCCACTGGGAGGATTTCTCCTCACCACTGTCCTTCAGGGACATCTCAGAAAGGGGTTGCAGTGCTGCAGCTGTCTACTTTTGGGTGATACCAGCATATCTTGTAGAACCATCTGTAAACCAGGCCTGACTTTCCTCTTCCTGTCAGCTGATTATAAGGGACTCCTCAAGAGGCCATAACTTTGGGCTGGGAAAGAGAAGGTAATGTGGCAGGAGTGAGGGTCATGGGCATTTGGGACACTTCCTCATGTAATTTACTTGTGCCTTCAGCACCCACTCAAACCCTATCTCATATATATAATTTCCATTTTATGATGGAGTTCTGCTGTGCACACCCAACTTTATGGCTTGGCAGATCAGACAACCGCCATCTCATGATAGGCAACTCAGGTATCATGATAACTTGGTAGACCATGGTTAAGCATTCTCTCTCTACTAATGCCCAACAGCTGGCCAAAACTCTCAAAAGGATAGTAGTTATCTGCAGAGGATGGTAATGCTTTACTCCAAAATCTTAAGGCCCTGCATTGCAATTCTCCTATAGGAGCCTGCCAAATGCTACAAACAGCATCTCTATTTGCCACTGACACTTCTAGCACCATTGGATCAGCTGGATCATATTGTCCTAGAGGCAGAGCAGCTTGCACAGCAGCCTGGACCTGTCACAGAAACTTATCTTGTTCTGGTCCCCACTTAAAACTAGGAGATTTTCTGGTCACTCATAAATAGGCCAGAGTAGCACATCCAAATGAGGAATACATTGTCTCCAAAATCCAAAGAGGCCAACTAGGTGTTGTGTCTCTTTTTTGGTCATCAGAGTGGCCAGGTGAAACAGCTTGTCCTTCACCTTAGAAAGGATATCTTGACATGCCCCACACCACTATAAACCTAGAGATTTTACTAAGGTGGAAGGCCCCTGTATTTTTGTTGTATTTATCACTCATCTTCCGACACACAAATACCTTATCAATAAGTCTAGGCTAGTTTCTGTTTCTTGCTCATTAGATCCAATGAACATGGTATCATCAATATAATGGATTACTATGATGTTTTGTGGGAGGGAGAAATGTTCAAGGCCCCTGCAGACAATATTATGACATAGGAGCAGAGAGTTTATATCCCCATGAGGTAGGACAGTGAAGGTATACTGCTGGCCTTGCTAGCTGAATGCAAGCTGTTTCTGGTGGTCCTTACTAACAGCTATTGAGAAAGAAAGCATTTGCCAAATCAATAGCTGCATACCAGTTACTGAGCAATGAGATGATTTTCTCAAGCAATGATACCACATCTGCAACAACAGCTGCAATTGGAGTCACTACCTGGTTAAGCTTATGATAATCCAGTGTCATCCTCCAAGACCCATCTGTTTTCTGCACTGGCCAAATAGGAGAGTTGAATGGAGATGTGGTGAGAATCACCTCCTCTGCATCCTTCAAGTTTTTAAGAGTGGCATTAATCACTGTAATCCCTCCAGGAATGCAGTATTGCTTCCAATTTACTATTTTTCTAGGCAGACACAGTTTTAGTTGCTTCCACTTGGTTTTCACTACCATAATAGCCCTCAGTCCATGAGTTGGGGATCCAATGTGGTGATTCTGCCAGTTGATGAGTATGTGTATTCCAATTATGCATTCTGGACCTGGGGAAATAATGACAGAATGGGTCTGGGGACACATTGGAACCCACAATGGGGTGGACCTGAGCTAAAACTCTATCAATCACCTGGCCTCCATAAGCCCCTACTCTGTGGACCAGAGTGATGTTTTCAGTCTACTGGAATTAATGTCACTGCTGAGCCAGTGTGTAATAATCTCCCAAATATCTTATCATTTCCTTTACCCCCATGCACAGTTACCCTGGTAAAATGCTATACATCTCCTTGGGGAAGGCTGGGAGGAATATTAACAGTATAAATTTTTGGCAGTGTAAAAAGTTCCTTCCCCAAGTGTACCTGCCTTCCCCTCATTCAAGTGTCTCTGGGTCTGTTAACTGTTTCAAGTCTGGGAATTGATTAAGTGGCTGTGACTGTTTTTGTAATTCAAGTTAGACTTTCATTCACTTGACTTAGAATTCTTCTGCTTAAACAGATCAAAGAAGAATTTAGTAGAGTGCCCATCTATTTTACTTCCAAGTGCTCCATAACCTACCAGTCAATGCCATAAGTCTCTGTGAGTCAGATGATTTTGACTGCTGCTTTGAGCCTATTTGCCATTATGGGAGACACACCCACCTTGTCTTTGGTGATTAACTGCTGCAACTTGACTTCTGCCAACTTGGGATCTGATTATCCCCATTGTATTTAAGGATTCCAGCTCAGTGACAGCAGATCCCAGAGTAATATCTGTCCTATAGAGAAGGGTGACTACAGAGCTCTTCAGGGATGAGAGAGCTAGTCTCACAAATTTATTCCTCACGGTCCTGGTAAAAGGTGTGTCCTCTGGACATTCCAGGGGTGTGTGAGCAGGTCTTCCATGATAAATCCTGCCTAATTTTCCAATCTCTTTAAGCCTTTGAGTCCCCTCCTCTACTTTATGCCAGGACAGTTCTGGCATTTCAACCTCAGGTAATGTCAGCCAACTTTTGATCCATGTTTCAGCCAACAAAACAAACTGTTAATGCCCTTTCTAACCCCTTGAGCTACAACATTGAATGCAGAATCTCTGCTTAGTGGGCCCATATCAATAAATTCAGCCTGATCCAACTTTATATTCCTTCCACCATTATCCCACACCCTTAATATTCATTCCCACACATATTCCCCTGGTTTCTGTCCATATAGATTGGAAACCTCATGCAGTTCTTTTGGAGTATAGTATACTTTCTCATGGGTCACACTTTGTACTTCACCCTTTGGGGCCTGTTGTAACTTTAGTCTAGTTATAGGTCTTGAAGAAAAGAGTGGTAGTAGGGGTGGGTCATGAAAAGAATTAGAAGTATCCCTCAAGCTAATTACCTCACAGTATTCCATTGTTGTTTCATCTCATGAAAAAGGGTTTATATCTCCAGACAGAGGACTGAGGGCTGCTTCCTCAGGGGAGGTGATTACAGGATTAGCAGGCACTGAATGGTTAATCTCTTTAGGTGGAGGTTGGTGGCAGGCTCCTCAGGGCAGATTTGAGCTCAGGAAGCTGTTTCCTAAAAGAAGGCTGGAGGTTGGGTAGCTGTCTCTTTAAGGAAGACTGGGGGTTGGGGGGGGGCTGTTTCCTCAGGGAAGACCATTACAGGTATATCTAGCAAAGACTCAGCAGAGTCCAGTGTTCCAATATCTTCACTGCCATTTTTATCAATCCGTATGTCCCCATCCCAATTTTCAGGATCCCATTCTTTTTCAATCAATGCCTTTACTTAAACAGCAGACACCCTGAGAGGTTGAGAGTTTAGTTTACATTGTATATCTGCTACTCATACAGTGAAACTCTGGGTCTGGTTTTCAGAAACATCAAATTCATGGCCACATAAATAAGATTTTCTTTTAGAGCACAAGCAGAAAACTTTACATCTGTCATCCAGCATTTAAGTTTCAAATTTGGAGGCTTTAGCTCATCTGTTTCTTTTATAACTTTATCCAGCATATCTAAGTATGACCAGCCAACATCATTATACCTCTTAACTCCACATAACTCTCTTAAGGTGCCAAAAACACCGTCACCCAGTGCCTTGCTTTATACATGAGTGTGATTAGGATAATCAAATGGTGATATTTTGTGTATCTCCATTGCCATCTCACACTATGGATTCTCAGTGCCATCTTGATTATTGGAAATGGAGTCATTAGCATCTTTGAATCTATTCAGAGTAGAAAACCAATTGTAAAGGCCCATTTTAAGATTCTGTTTCTGAAGAACCACTCCTGATCCCAAGCTCTATTAGTTAGGGTTCTAGGGAAACAGAACCAACAGAAGATATCTATAAATTTGAGATTTTATACAAGTGTCTCACACAAGTGTGGGGATGCACAAGTCTAAATTCATTAGGGCCAGATGCACAAGTCCAAATTCCATTGGGCAGGCAGCAAGCTGGCAACTCCAATGAAGTTCTTCAATGAACTCCCTAGGAGAGGCTGGTTGACTGAAGGACAAGTGGAAGTGCTCTCTTCTTTCCCTTAAAAGTCTTCAACTGATTGGATTAAATCCAGCTGATTGAATTCTCTAATTGTGGGAAACATGCCTTTCATTGATGTAATCATCCACTGATGTTGTCAGTTGACTAATGATTTAATAAACCAGCCTTCTGATTTTTTTAACTAGCCACAAATGTCCTTGCAGTAATGGTTAGCCAGTACTTGCTTGAGCAGACACCTGGGCACCATCACTTGGCCAAGTTGGCAAATGAACCTAACCATTACAGGCTATTATTAATAATGTTGCTATGAAAATTCTTGTGTATGTTTTTGTGTGGCCATATGTTTTCATCTCTCTTGGTTAAATATCTAGCATTGGAATTACTGCATCATATCGCAACTCCATTTTTAGCCATTTTCCAAAGTGGCTGTACCATTTTACATTCCCACCAAGTGTCTGAGGGTTCTATTTTCTCCATATCCCTACCAACACATTACTATCTGTCTTTTTTTATTATATCCATTCTAGCATGTGTGAAGTCACATCTCATTGTAGTTTTGATTTGCATTTCCCTTGTGTCTAATGATGTTGAGCATATTTTCTTGTGCTTATTTGCCATTTGTATACCTTCTTTGGAAACTATCTCTTCAGATCCTTTGATCATTTTTTAATTGGATATTTGTCTTTTTATTTTTGAGTTGTCAGTGTTCATTATATGTTATTGATACAAATCTCTTATCTGATATATATATATATATATATATATATATATATAGGTTTCCAAATTTTTCTCCCATTCTGTTTATTGTCTTTTCACTTTCTTGATGGTGTACTGCTTTTGATTAAGGAAATAGACAATAGAGACTTCTTATGCATAAACAATACTCAGTTTGAAATCTGATGAAAAAGGGATCCCAGTTTATAATATCAGCAGACACAAATGCATATTGATGGAAAATGTAGCACCAATATGAAAAAAGTAGATTTTCCTAAAAGGTATTAAATACAAGAAAAGTGGTGTTAGTCTTCTAGAAGAGTTTATATTTTAATAATATCCATTCTCCATTCTCTTTAGTAATATTCACTCAATAATATCCATTAAGGATTTTATATTCTTAATGCAATTAGGCAAAATATCAACAAAAATAATTTGGGAGAACTTGACAAAATAATTCTGAAATTTGAAAAAATAAGGTAAGAATAGCTAATATTTTCAGCTACCATAAAAATAATCTAACATTAAATTAATTAAATGAGGCATTCATATAAAAGTAGATAAATAAAATGATAGTCTCATGTTTCATATTATTGTTTTGTGCTTTTATTATTTTGTTAGGAAAAAATTTTCTTCACAAAAGAATGCAAACTTAAATTTTTAATGATAAATTGTGAATTTGAGGGGACCAGGTAATAAGATCATATGCTACCAAGATGCTAGACTAATCTCAGTTTACTGTGATATATAACATTTCTTGCCTGCTCATTTCTGAAGAGCTCATAAGTCATCTCTCTCACGCAACTTAGAATGGCCTCCACTACTAGACTCAGCATCTTCACAGGCAATTTTCTCCATTATTGAAAAACATATTTCCAACTTGAGTTATTTAAGTATGTGGTCAATCTCTCAATGTTTCTAATACCCAAATTCCAGTCATAGATATTTTCATTTAAAAGTAGCTTTTAGTTTTTTATATTTAGGCAGCTGATATTATTCCCAACTCCTGAAGGTTAAGGCTTAAATAATGAATTAATATATAAAATGATGAAGCTTTAGCTTCAAATGAGTTTGCTCCAGCTTCTCTAAAAAGAATCATTTGATATCTGTTAAAAGATAATTCATTGAAATAATTCTTTTAGATCTCATTAGGTCATTCAAAACCCTAAAGCTGTTCAAATATACATTAAAACTTCTCTTATAGAAATACAAGAAGCAACACATGTAGGATTATTACAATAGTATAACCACCAAATCCTAAAATTGATAATAATAATAATGGTGCTGGATGTGAAGACGTCATGTAAAACTGGTTTATACAGAAGTGCATATGTTTAGCAAGTTTAAAGTGTAATTACTGTAACTGATTCCATGAAAGGGATATATCTTTGAAAATCAGTTCAATTAGATAGCTGAAATTTCCATACTAAACTGCTTATTCTACTGTTTTAGAACTTCTCACTAAAATTTTTTGTAAACTCTCCTTAATCTTTTTTTATCTATGACCATTTTATTGCTATAATTATCCATAATTTATACATGGCAAAATGTTCATGTCCAATATGTAAATCAACTAACCTATTTGTTTTAAAAAATAGACTAGGAAAAACATAGTAGATTTAGATGCAAAATTACAAAAGTGTGCAACAAAGGGGATCACCACCACCAACAACAAAAAGGCAAAAACAAAAACAAACCAGATGATTCTCAGAATAGCAAAAGAAGGCAAATGAAGGTAGCTCAGGTAGAGCATAAATATTCAATCAGGTATATGCAAATATAAGTAATTTTAGAGAGGTGAGCAGAGACTGATACAGATTTTCAGTAGTCAAAACACTGGCAAGTGAAATTTATTCATGCATAATAAGGAATGATTACTGGGTGAAAACATTCTAAGTTTTCATGTATCTGTACTGATTAAATTTCATACTTTGGAGCTGTGCTGTACTATGTGAAAGCCACTAGCTATCACAAATTTCTTAAGATTAAAATCAAATTCCTTAGAATTAAATAAAAATAAGAATTCAGTTCCCATGACATATTTGGCACATCTCAAGTGCTCGGTAGCTATATATAGAAAACACAGAAATAGAACATTTCCATTGTGGTAGAAAATTCTGTGGGACAATGCTGCTTGGAGTATGATTGGTCATGACAGAAGGGTCATAATTAAGTTTGATTGAGCAATAAATATTATTAATCTGAAAGTTTAACAGGATTACTTTTTATCCTCCAAGTCATGAGTTACTTCTGGAGGCAAGATATCCAACTAGATAATACTAGGGTCAAATTCTTTATTGCATTTTTCCTCCAAGAAAGAATTTCTTGGAATATTATCTACCAGCTAGTAAATGTGATACCTTATTTTGAATATTAATATCTTCCAGAACCTAAGAAATGCAATGGTTTTTGGGAAAAATAAATACAGAGCAGTTTTTCACTTAGTATGACATTTCAGACGCTAAGTGGCTAGAAATAATTTTATTCTCATCATGACTGACCAGAACAGTTGAGAGAAGTCCAGGATTTTGCCTGCTTTATGTAACAGTATAACTCATAGCACACGCAGACAGAAACAATCTTTTATAACAAGTTTAGTGGGTGTTTTTAGTTTCCTCATTGCTAAAGCAAATACCATGCAGTGGGGTTGACTTAACCAATAGTAATTTATTGGCTCATAGATTTGAGGCTAGGAGAAGTCCAAATCAAGGCATCATCAAGTTGATACTTTCTTCCTGAAGATTGGCATTCTGGGGATGGCTGCTGGTGATCCTTGGCCCTTGGCTCCTCTGTCCCATGACAATGCACATGGTGGCCTCTCCTGGCCTCTCCCTTCTCTTCCAGGTTCTGTTGACTTTCAGCTTCTGGCTGCTCCCTCTGTAGCTTTCTCCCCATCTCTGTCTGAATTTTAGTCTGCTTATAAAGGATTAAGACTTCTTTGATTTGGGCCACACATTAACTGAAGTAACTGTATCAAAATGTCCTGCTTAGAATGGGTTCACATGCACAGGAATGGATTAAACTTAAGAACATGGTTTTCTGGGGTACATAGCTCAAACCACCACAGTGGAATTTTTTTGAAATAGTAAAATGGGGAAAATAATCCTTATTAACAATTATTTAAGGTTTATTCTTAATTATTATTATTTTTAATTAGAGAGTTGTATGTTTACAGAAAAGTCATTTGAAAAATACAATGTTCCCATATACTCCCCTATTGTTTACACTTTGCCTTAGTGTGGTGCCTTTGTTACAATTGATGAAAGATACTAAAATAGTTCTATTAACTATAGCACATATTTTACATTGATGTATTTTTCCATATGCCACCTAATTATTAACACCTTCTATTAGAGTTGTACATTTGTTATCTTTCATGAAAGAGCATTCTTATACTATTAATCCCAGTCTATCATCCACAGCAGGGTTCACTGTGTTATACAGACCCATGCTTTTGTTTTTTTTAATAATGCCAACTCTTTTTATTGTTATGAAAGGACAACTGCAATAAACTGTTATATGAAAAAGAGGTTACAAAACTCATATAGTAAGATTCCATTTTTGAAGTTTACATATACACATGAATAAAGAGGCATACACATACTCATGTCTGCACACATGCACAAACATGTGCATTTACACAATCTAAATGGATATGCCAAAATGTTATATCATTTGGGAGATGGCATTTGTTTTAGTATGGTAAAGCTGCCAAAATGCAATATACCAGAAATGGGTTGGCTTTTACAATGGGGCTTTATTAGTTTACAAGCCAACAGTTTTGAGGCTGAGAAAAATTCCCAAATCAAGACATATTTCTCCCCAAAGACCAGGTGCCAGTGATCCTGGACTCCTCTACCACGTGGCAAGGCACATGGTGACATCTGCTGGTCTCTCCCTTCTATTCTGGGTTTATTCTGGCTTCCATGGCTTTCTCTCTGAGCTTTTATGTCTTTCTCTCTAAGCTTCATCCTCTTGCAAAGAACCCCAGTAAGAGGATTAAGACCCACCTGGGGCATGCATCAACTGAAATAACCTAATCAAAAGTTCCCACAGATATTAGGTTTACACCCATGAGAATGGATAAGCCTTAAGAATATGTTCTTCTGGGGTCCATAAATCCTCCAAACCATCACAGTATTAAAGATGAATTATTATCAACTTTTAAAAAATATTTTTCTGTGTTTTTGAATTATTTGCATATGCTTTTATAATGTGAAAAAATTGTTTAGCTTTAAAAATAATGTGCACACACTTTGACTCCACAATTCCACCTGCAGAAATAGTCTGCAGAAAATAATAGAATAAATATAAAGCTGTCCATCTAAGACTGTTTATAGTAAAGATATAAAAAAGAAACATGAAATAGTACTCTATACTGTATCATTCACGATCCAGTCATGGGATTAAAACTGCATAAATTATTTTAACAGAGAGAATTTAATGCAAAAAAATTGTTAACTATGTATTTGAGAAAACTGATAAGGCAACAAAGGAATACCAAGGTATCATGGAGGTATTAACTGCAAAGAAGCAACAACTATCTCTAGCTTTGGGGAAACAAAAGGAAATGTTACAAGCTTGGAGAAGAAGCCCATGGAGGACCCTCTGATACTGGTGTTTACTGGGGCCTGGGGAGAGAGTAGAAATGATATGATGAAGCTAGTTCTAGGGATGTGAGGAAACTACAAACTGAAATCAACTGCTGCTATAAAATAAATTACTGCCGCCAGAGTGAAGAAGCTTGCTGGGTTGATGTAAATACTGTTCCTTAAACAAACGGAGGAAAAAATTCTGAACATTGGAATAAGTTTTTGTGAATTTTCCTGAGTTCTTTGTCTAGTTTCTTGAAGTCACTGTATCTCTTCCATATGATTATCTCCTGGGCATCCTCAGGATTTCTTTGTGAAACAACCTGAGCACAGACCTTATACACTGTGTAGCCCCTTGGGTGTCGCCAGGGTTCTGTGACCGTGTAGAAATGGGTGAGGTCTGCACACTGCTGCTGGGGAGAGCTCATGCTCCCGTCACTTCTGCCGCTGCTCCCAGCCGCAGATCATTAGGGCAATCCAGCGCCTAGGTTGTTGGGGCTCCCAAGCAGCTGTGAAGCAGCTAGGGGGCATTGGCTCTATCAGGACACCTTTGCTGCCAGGCTCTCCAGCTTCATGTTTTGTCTTCTAACTTTCATTCCAGTGCCATACATGGCCCCAAACTTTCCCTTTCAACCACAGTCACATATATAATTCAGTGCTGTTAATGACACTCACAATAATGTGCTATCACCACCATTCATTTCCAAACATTTACAATCAACCTAAATAGAAATTCTGTACAAATTAAGCATCAGCTCCTGTTATCTATCCCAGTCTATCCCCGGTAACCAATATTCTAGATTCTAACCCTATGAGTTTTCTTATAATGATTAGCTCACATCAGTGAGATCACAAAATATTTATCCTTTTGTGTCTTGCTTATTTCACTCAGCATAATGTCTCCAAGGTTCATTCATGTTATTGCATGCATCAGGATTTCATTCCTCTTTACAGGTGAATAATATTCCATCATATGTATATACCACAATTTGTTTATCCATTCATTGGTTGATGGACACTTGGGTTGCTTCCATCTTTTGGAAATTGCAAATAATGCTGCTATGGACATTGGTGTGCAGATATGTGTTTGAGTCCCAGCTTTCAATTCTTCTGGGTATATACCAATAATGGGATTGCTGGGTCTTACGGTAATTCTACATTTAGCTTCCTGAAGAACTGACAAACTGTCTCTGGAATTTTTGGATGTCCATAATGATGTCTTTTGCTACTTTTGGGATGTTCTCTGTCATTATTTCCTTGGCTAGTTCTTTTCTCTTTTTCTTCTCCTTCAGAGACTCACATAAAGCACAATGTATACTTGGTGTCCCAGAGGTGTCTTGGATATTTTCACTTCTTATATTTCTTTTTTCTTTCTGCTCATCAGCCTGACTAATTTCAAGTGTCTTATCTTCAAGTTCACTGATTCTTCTGCCAGCTCCAATTTGCTCTTGAAATCCTCCTGGGCATTTTTCATTTCACTTATTGTGGTCTCCAACACTGGTACTTCTTTTGGTTTCCTTTTAAAATTTCTCTCTCTTTACTAGAATTCTCATATTTGTCATTAATTATTTTCCTGATATCCTTTAGTTCTTTCTTTGTATTTTCTTCCTCTCCATGAGCATTTTTAAAGATCATTTTAAAAGGCTTTGTTTGGTATATCCACATTTTGATCTTCTTCCTTGATGTTTTGTGGATTTTTATCCTCTTCCTTTGGATGGGCCATAATTTTCTGTTTCTTTTTCTTGTACTCTTTTGTTTCACACTTACATTTTAATATTACAAAATACTAACTCTGGGATTTATTCCCTGGGATGTCTGCTTCTTGATTTTTTAACAAGCTGGTGATAAGACAGAGATTTTCTTAAGCTTCAGCCCTTCCATCAGGAAGGTCTGCCCAAGGTGAATGCTGTGTGCATGTTTTTCACTGTCTTTCTGGGCTTCTGTCTTTTCATGAGATTTTACTTATTATTTGTTTTGGAGTTTCCCTGTGTATAAGAGTTTGACTGTCCCATCTGTTTCCTAGGAGATAGGCTTCCCTCTCCCTGGTGTTTGATACTGGCAATATTTGCACCAGACTTCCTGCCTCAATAGTTTTTTACACTGCTTTAATTTTCTCAAGATGCTTTTGCTTGGAGGGAAAATTCTGAGAGGAAGGGAACACCAGAAAGGACTTTCCTAAATCAGTCTTTCCTAGCCAAAACAGGGCCAGGGACCCATAAGGGGGCACAGACTGGCTCCACAGTGCCCTGAGGAGGAAATCAGGAAGTGTGCAGAGAGCTTTTTGCAAAGCTCACCAAAGCTGAGCTTTTTTTGGCCTGCCTAACAAATGGAGCCCTTCAACTAACTGTACCCTGCAGCCCTAAGGGAGAGCAGTGTCCTTCAGTCTCCACTGCTGAAGACAGTGGTTCAAACCACTGAACCAATGGCAACTGCTCTCTTTGTCCATGCAGGTTGAAACATGGCTGCCAACATCTTTGCCTGGTGTGAGTGCCCTCATGCTGGCCTCCCTGCAATCCAAAGTCACTAATCAAAAGCTGTGATGAGTAATTGGTTGTGCCCTCTGTTGGTCCTGGGAAGAGGATTTTTATGCCCCTTTCTGTCAACAGTGAGCTAACCAGGGGCTGGATCTCATAGCAGTTTGTCATGAGAGTGGGGGATGGGTGCTGGTAGCCACTATATGGAAAGATCTGTTTACATTTACCTTTACCAAAATTTATCAGCTTCTTTCTCCTGCTCTTCCCTGGATGCTGTACAGTGTTCTTCTGTCCTCCAGTTTCAAAACAGCTGTTTCAGACAGTTTCTGCCTGTTTAATATTTGTTCTGGTGGAAGGATTGAGTCCTGGAACTCCCTATTCCACCATCTTCCCACAATCTAGATCCACTATTTTTGAGGTAAGGTCTCTGATTTGAGGTCTTCCTTCTTTTTTAATGTAACCATTTAGAAGTATAAATATCCCTCTCAGCAATGCCTTTGCTGCATCCCATAAGTTTTGATATGTTTTGTTTTCATTTTCAATTACCTTGAGATGTTTCCTAATTTCCTTTGTGATTTCTTCTTGGACCCATAGGTTGTTTAAAAGTATGCTGTTTAATTTCCTTATATTTGTGAATTTTCCAATTCTCCCTTTGATATTGATTTCTAGCTTTATTCCATTGTGGTTTCATGATGTCAATAATTTTAATTTATTGAGACTTATTTTATGACCTAACATATGGTCTATCCTGAAGAATAGTCCATGTGCACTACAGAAGAATGTGTATTTTCTTGCTGTTGGGTGAAGTATTTTATTTATGTCCACAAGGTCTATTTGGTCTAGTTTGTTCAAGTCTCCTATTTCTATGTTGATCTTATGTCAAGATATTCTATCCATTATTGTAAGTGATATATAAAAGTCTCCTACTATTAATGTTGAACTGTCTATTTCTCCCTTCAAATCTGTCAGTATTTTCTTCTGTGGTTCTGCTGTTAGGGTGCATATATATTCATAATTCTCATGTCTTCTTGTTGAAATTATCCTATCATCAGTATATAGTGACCTCCTTTGTCCCTCATAACAGTTTTTGACTTAAGGTCTATTTCACCTGATATTAGTATTGCTACCCAATCTTTGGTTTGGTTACTACCTGTATGGTTTATTTTTCCCCATACTTTCACTTTTGACCTACTTATGTCTTTGAATTTAAGGTGAGACTCTTGTAAACAGCATATAGTTGGTTCATGGTTTTTTGCCCATTCTGCCAATACCTTCCTAATGACTGGGAAATTTAATCTATTTACATTCATTTATATTTAGAGTAACTACTGATAATGCCAGATTTCTTTTGCCATTTTGCTATTTTGTGTGTGTAAATCTTATACCTTTTTTGAACCTCAATTCTTCCATTTATGCCTACTTCCATATTTACTTGGTTGTTTGCATTGTACCATTTTGATCCCCTTCTCCTTTCTTTCTGAATATATCTTCATGGATGTGCTTTGTGGTTACTGTGGAGTTAAAATTTAATATCTTAAATCTATAATAATCCTGTTTGATTTGATACAAACTTGTCTTCAATAGTATACACATACTCTGTTTCTTCACCCCTCCATCCTTTTTTTATGGATATTTGTTACAAATTATATGTTTGTACATTTTTGTCCAAGACCATCAATTTGTCATGCTTTCTATGCATTTGAATTTTAGTCCCTGTAAGAAGTAAGAAGTGCATTTACAAAACAATACAATACAATAGTGCTGGCATTCATATTTACCAATATGGTTACTCTTACCAGCAGTCTTTATTTCTTTATGTTGCTTTGATCTGCTGTCTAGTGTCCTTTACTTTCAATCTGAAGGACTCTTTTGAGCATTGCTTGTAGGGCAGATATAGTGTTGACAAACTCCCTTAGATTTTGTTGATCTTGGAATGTCTAATCTCTTCCTCATATTTGAAAGAAAGTCTTGTGGGATATAAAATTCTTAGTTGGCAATTATTTTCTTTCAGCACTTTAAATATTTTGTACCACTGACTCTTGCTTCAATGGTTTCTGAGGAGAAGTTGGCACTTAATCTTATCGGGATTCCATTGTACATAACTTGTTGCTTTTCTCTTGCAGCTTTCAGAACTCTCTCCTTGTCCTTGGCATTGGAAAATTTGATTTCTATGTGTCTCGGCATGGTTCTCTGAGTTCATCCTTTATGGGGCTCATTGGGATTCTTGAGTGTGCAAATTACTGTCTTTCATTAAATTTGGGTCATTTTCTGCCATTATTTCTTTGAATATTCCTTTGCCCTTTTTTCTCTTTCTTTTTCTTCTAGGACTCCCATAATGTGTATATTGGTATTCTTGATGGTGTCCCACAGGTCTCTTAGGCTCTGTTCATTCTTTTTTATTCTTTTATCTTTCTTTTCCTCAGCCTAAATCATTTTAGTTGTCCTGTCTTTGGGTTTACAGACTCTTTCTTCTCTCATCTCCAATCTGCTGTTGGAACTGTCTAGGGGATTTTTCATTTCAGTTATTATGTTCTTCAACTCAAGAATTTCTATGAAAAGATTCCTATGTTGTTCATTCATTGTTTCCCTCATATCCCTTAGTTCTTTCTCTGTGTTTTCCATTATCTCCTTAAGCACATTGATGATCATTATTTTAAAATCTCTCTCTCATTGATGGTTTCTGGATTTTTATCATGTTCCTTTGGATGGGCCATCATTTTTTGTTTCTTTTTTTGTTTTGTAATTTTTTGTTGCACACTGCACACTTTATTATTTTAATGTGTTAACTCTGGGACTTAGTCCCTGGGTTGTTTCTTAAATTCATATCTAGCTGTTAATATGATGGAGCTTTTCTTGAATGCCATGAGCTAATAAAAACAAATTAACCAAAGTAAATGCACCTTTCACTGTTTTGTGAATTGGCTTTGTGGTGGCTTGTGGTTTCATTTAGGGCTTAGCCCTCCTATCAAGATCAGTCCATGTAACTTGTAACTGCAAGGTACTCTCTGTCTTATCAGAGCCTGTGTGGAGCCAAATCTGAGGGCCTATTTCTTTTCCTGAGTTTGTTTGCTAGAGGTCTTAGGAACTCTCCATTTACAGTTTACATTATTTTTGAGTGAGTGCCCCCTCTACTCCCTTTGAAATAGACCTCCTCCCCCTCCTGGGCATTCTCTTGAGTGATTAAATGCAGGTGGTCCTTTGCCCCAGGCCACTTCAAATTAATTGTTTCTCACACTGTCCCAGCTGTCTGCAAATGGCTTATTTGCCCTCGGGACAAACTCTGGGAAGGCGAGCCTGAAATACTGTCCCTGACTCAGTCTCTCAGCCTTCCACCTGATAGACTGGCACTGAAAGATATGTACCCCATATGCATATGGGGGCCACTTTTCTCCATGTGGAATTTTGCCTGGGACCCACAATGAGGGTTCAAGTTGGCTCCATCCTGCATTGTGGAGGGGTGGGGGAGGGACCAACAAAGGTACCAAGAGCTGTTTCTTTGGCTTTTGGAGCTGAATTTTCTTAATTCAGCATTTGCCTGGTGTTCTAGTTTGCTAATGCTGCAGAATGCAAAACACCAGAGATGGATAGGCTTTTATAAAATGGGGGTTTATTTCACTACACAGTTACAGTCTTAAGGCCACAAAGCATCCAAGGTAATACCTCAGCAATCGGGTACCTTCACCGGAGGATGGCCAATGGCATCCAGAAAACCTCTGTTAGCTAGGAAGGCAGCTGGTGTCTGCTCCAAAGCTCCGGCCTCAAAACGGCTTTCTCCCAGGACGTTCCTCTCTAGCAAGCTTGCTCCTCTTCAAAACATCACTCCCAGCTGCACTCCGTTCAGTCTCTTTGAGTCAGCACGTTTATATGGCTCCACTGATCAAGGCCCACCCTGAATGGGTGGGGCCACTCCTCCATGGAAATATCCCATCAGTTATCATCTACAGTTGGGTGGGGCACATCTCCATGCAAACAACCTAATTCAAATGTTCCAACTTAATCCCCACTATTCTGTCTGCCCCACAAGTTTGCATCAAAGAATATGGCTTTTTCTGGGGGACATAATACATTCAAACCGGCACACCTGGTTAATGCAGACCTTTAATTATTTTCTGTAGTTTTGAGGAATATTAGTGTCTTTAAGATTCCTCTGTCACCTTTCCCCATGGTTTGAACAGTTTCTTTCTTCAGAGCTGATCCCCAGTGATCTGAAGTAGCTAATCAAAGGTAGAGAGTTTTGAGGACTAGTGTTTTATTCCCACCCTGGTGCCACCAAGCTGCACCAGGAACTGGCGCTCCAGTACCCACTGCTTCCTGCCACAAGGCTGGAGGAAGGGGAATGGTAGCTACAGCAGGGAGGGTGAAACTCACAGGTCTTTACCACAATTTATTGGCTTCTTCCCACTCCTCCCTAGATGCTGCACAGTGTTCCCCAGACTCGTTTCAAAGTGGTTGATTCAGACAGTTCTTGCCAGTTCAATAGCTGTCTTAGTGGAGGAACTGATTCCTGGACCCTCCTACTCTGCCGTCTTCCCACAAACACTTTCTGATTGAGTTTTGAAGCAGATTCTTTCCCAAAGCCTCCAGATAGGACTTTAGTCCAGTAAGCATCTTTATTTTGAGATTATGATGTACTGAGTATGCAAACAAGCCAAGCCCACCCAGACTTCTTTTTTAAAATATATATATATCACAAATTCCCATTTTAACTATTTTAAGTGTTCCTTTCAGTGTTAATAATTACATGCACAAAGTTGTGCTACTACCATCACCATACTTTCCAAGACTTATTCATGATTCCAAACAGAAACTTTTTGTCTATTAAGCAATAACTCTCCATTTTCCCCTCCCCTCAGCCCATGGTGACTTCTGATATACATTCTGTCTCTATTATTTTGCTAATTCTAGATGTTTCTTGTAAGTGATAGACTATTATGTTTGTTATTTTGTGTCTTGCTTATTTCACTCAAAATAATACTTTGTTCATCCATGTATAAGAACTTTATTCCTTTTTATTATTGAATATTTCATTGTATGTATATACCATATTTTGTTTTTCCTTTCATCTGTCAATGGAAACTTGAATTGTTTCTGCCTTTTAGCATTGTGAATAATGCTGCAATGAATATCATTGTACAAGTATCTGAGTCTCTACTTTCAATTTCTGGGGGCATATCCCTAGAAGTGAAATTTCTGTGTTATATGATAATTCTATGTTTAAATTTTAACTATGTCCTACAGTGGATTTACCATTTTACAATCCCACCAGTAATGTACATGGGTTCCAATTTCCATCCAAACTTCTGACCTACATAACTGATAGATAATAATTGAGTGTTGTTTTAAACTCCAAAGTTTGTGGTCATTTGTTACACAGTAATACAAAACTAATACTACAGGATATGTTCTATCTTGGTGAATGTTCCATGGGGAATTGAAACATTATGCAGTTTGCTGTTGTTTGCTGTTCTGTTCTATGTCTCTTAGATCTTGTTCTTTGATTCTGTTTTTCAGTTTATCTATATCCTTGCTGAATTTCTGTGTAGCAGTTATTTCTATCAATTGCTGAAAGAAGGGTTTTGAAGTCACCATACATAATTGTCAATTTGCCTACTTCTTTTTTCAGCTCTATCAGTTTTCATATCATGTATTTTCATGCTCTTTTATTGGGTGCATATCAACTTCCAAATGTTATGTCTTCTTAATAATTTGACCTTTTCATCATTCTGTAATGTTCCTCTTTTTCTCTTTTAATTTATTTTCTCTGATGTCCACTTTATCTGATAGTAATGTAGCTATTCACTTGCCCTTTTTATTAATGTTCATAGAGAAGTGGAGCTAGATGGCAGCTTAGGGAGGTGTGGAATATAGTTAGTCCTCTAGAGCAGCTAGTAAATAGCCAGGAACTGTCTAGAGAAACTGTTTGGGGGACATCCATGACCAGACACACATCATACAGCAGTTTGGAATGGGTGGGAGTGCTGAGATCACAGAATAAGAATTGTAGGTAAAGCCCCAAAACTGCAGAGGCTGGCACCACAACCCCACTGGCATGGCAGGCTGAGTTGGAACACTTCACTGTGGGAAAAAGGAGCAGTCTCTACCAGGAGCAAGGGAAAGTAACTCAAACAAGCTCCAATTGCAGTTTTAGCCAACAAGTTAAGACTACTGAATACAAGCTATGAGCACAGACAAACAGAACAAACAGTAAAGGAGCCCTGAGGCATATCCCAGCAGAGAGGAGGTGGAGCTGATGAGAAAAAATAAATAAATAAAGTAAATAGATAAAATAAAATAAAATAAATAATATAAAAAATATAAATAAGTAAAAATAAATAAATATTTGGGGTCAGCTGACCTCAAAATACTGGAAAAGAGTTGTGCCCCAAGTAAAGGGGCATGTAGAACTGGGTACCAACTCTGGCTCTTGACTGGCAAAGCTTGGGGGATAGGGACTGGCTCTGAAAATGGCATTTCTTTTTTTTTCTTTTTTGAAACTATTCTAAGTAGCTCTTTAGAGAAAGCTTTAGGCATTTGACCAGTCCAGTGGTCAAAGCAGCATGGTACTGGCATAAAGATAGATATACTGACCAATGGAATTGAATTGAGTATTCAGAAATAGACCATTTCATCTACACATGATTGATCTCTGATAAGACACTCAGAACACTCAACTGGGACAGAGCAGCCTCCTCAATACATGGTCCCTGAAGAACTGGATATCCATAACAAAAGAATGAAAGAGGACCACTATATTGCACACCTTATAAAAAATTAGCTCAAAATGGATCAAAGACCTAAACATTAGAGCTAAGAACAGAAAACTTTTAGAAGAAAATATAAGGAAATATCTTAAAGATCTTGTCATAGGAGCTGGTTTCCTAGACCTTACACCTGAAGTGCAAGAAGAAATAGATCAACGTGATCTCCACAAACTTGAACACTTTTGTACATCAAAGGAATTTGCTAGAAATGGAAAAAGGCAGCCTACACAGTGGGAGACAATATTTGGAAACCACTTATCAGAAAAGTGTTTAATATCCAGAATATATAGAGATCCTACAATTCAGCAACAAAAAGACAACACAATTTAAAAATGGGCAAAAGACATGGGGTTCTGATTTGTGAATGCTGCCA
Organism: Choloepus didactylus; assembly: GCF_015220235.1. Lineage (NCBI taxonomy): Eukaryota > Metazoa > Chordata > Mammalia > Pilosa > Megalonychidae > Choloepus > Choloepus didactylus. The sequence goes on along the minus strand of NC_051334.1, from coordinate 79,302,297 downwards.
TTAAGCAATATACTAGAAATGGATTGGCTTTTATAAAGGGGTTTATTTGGTTACAAATTTACAGTATGAAGGCCATGAAAATGTCCAAATTCAGGCATCAATACAAGTATACCTTCACAGAAGGAAGGCCAATGGCATCTGGAAAACCTATGTTAGCTGGGGAGGCACATGGCTGGCATCTGCTGATCCCAGGTGTGTCCCTGCTCCTCTCTCAGCTCCTGTGCATTCTTTGAAGTGTTGCTCTTGGGGTGTTTTGTCACCTCTTAGCTTCTCTGAAGCAAAGTGTCAGCAAAAGTCTTCTTTCAATAGCTGTCTCCAAAATGCCTCTTTTGGGTGTAGCACTGATCTCCTTCTGTCTGAGCGCTTATAGGGCTCCAGTGATTTAATTAAGATACATGCTGAATGGGCACAGCCACACCTCTACTGTTGGATGGGTCACATCTCCATGGAAACAACCCAATCCAAAAGTTCCAACCTAATCAAGACTAAATGCATCTGCCCCCACAAGATTGCATCAAAGAACATGGTATTTTGGGGGCATGAGAACAGCCAACCTGGCACACATGGACACAGTTTTCCGAAGACAAAATACAAATGGTTCAAAAACATATGAAATGATGCTCAACTTTGCCAGCTGCTAGGGAAATGCAAACCAAAACTATGATGAGATATCATGTCACAACTATTTGATTGGCCATTATAAAAATAAACAGAAAACTACAAGTGCTAGAGAGGATGTAGAAAAAAGGGCACATTTATTCACCATTGGTGGGGATATAGAATTGTGCAACAACTCTGGATGGCAGTGTGGTGGTCCCTCAGAAAGCTAAGTATAAAATTGCCAAGTGATCTGGCAGCCCCCTTACTATGTGTATATTTGGAGGCACTGAATGCAGGGACATGAAAGGACATTTGCACACTGATGTTTATAGTGGCATCATTCATGATTGCCAATACAAGAAAACAGCCCAAGTGTCCATCAATGACAAGTGGATGAAAAACTATGGTATATACATATGATGTAACCTTACACAGCTGTAAGACAAAATAAAGTCATGAAGCATGCAACAATGTGAATAAATCTTGGGGACATTACATTGACTGAAATTAGCAAGGAAAAAGGACAAATACTGTATGGTCTCTCTAATATCAACTAACATTAATGAGCAAACTTTTTTTTTTTTTAATCATTTTATTGAGATATATTCACATACCACGCAGTCATACAAAACAAATCGTACTTTTGATTGTTTACAGTACCATTACATAGTTGTATATTCATCACCTAAATCAATCCCTGACACCTTCATTAGCACACACACAAAAATAACAAGAATAATAATTAGAGTGAAAAAGAGCAATTGAAGTAAAAAAGAACACTGGGTACCTTTGTCTGTTTGTTTCCTTCCCCTATTTTTCTACTCATCCATCCATAAACTAGACAAAGTGGAGTGTGGTCCTTATGGCTTCCCCAATCCCATTGTCACCCCTCATAAGCTACATTTTTATACATCTGTCTTTTTTTTTTTTTTTTTTTTTTTTTTTTTTTTTTTTATCATCATTTTATTGAGATATATTCACATACCACGCAGTCATACAAAACAAATTGTACTTTCGATTGTTTACAGTACCATTACATAGTTGTACATTCATCACCTAAATCAATCCCTGACACCTTCATTAGCACACACACAAAAATAACAAGAATAATAATTAGAGTGAAAAAGAGCAATTGAAGTAAAAAAGAACACTGGGTACCTTTGTCTGTTTGTTTCCTTCCCCTACTTTTCTACACATCCATCCATAAACTAGACAAAGTGGTGTTTGGTCCTTATGGCTTTCCCAATCCCATTGTCACCCCTCATAAGCTACATTTTTATACAACTGTCTTCGAGATTCATGGGTTCTGGGTTGTAGTTTGATAGTTTCAGGTATCCACCACCAGCTACCCCAATTCTTTAGAACCTAAAAAGGGTTGTCTAAAGTGTGCGTAAGAGTGCCCACCAGAGTGACCTCTTGGCTCGTTTTGGAATCTCTCTGCCACTGAAGCTTATTTCATTTCCTTTCACATCCCCCTTTTGGTCAAGAAGATGTTCTCCGTCCCACGATGCCGGGTCTACATTCCTCCCCGGGAGTCATATTCCACGTTGCCAGGGAGATTCACTCCCCTGGGTGTCTGATCCCACGTAGGGGGGAGGGCAGTGATTTCACCTTTCAAGTTGGCTTAGCCAGAGAGAGAGGGCCACGTCTGAGCAACAAAGAGGCATTCAGGAGGAGACTCTTAGGCACAAATATAGGGAGGCCTAGCCTCTCCTTTGCAGCAACCGTCTTCCCAAGGGTAAAACTTATGGTAGAGGGCTCAACCCATCAAACCACCAGTCCCCTATGTCTGTGGTCTTGTTAGCAACCATGGAGGTGGGGTAGGCGAATACCCCTGCATTCTCCACAGGCTCCTCAAGGGGGCACTACATCATTTTTTTTTCCTTGTTTTTCTTTCTTTCTTTTTTTTTTTAACTTTCCCTTCTTTTTTAAATCAACTGTATGAAAAAAAAAGTTAAAAAGAAAACAAACATACAATAAAAGAACATTTCAAAGAGACCATAACAAGGGAGTAAGAAAAAGACAACTAACCTAAGATAACTGCTTAACTTCCAACATGTTCCTACTTTACCCCAAGAAAGTTACATAATATAGCAACCTTTCTGTTAACTTGTTCCTACTATATCCATCAGAAATTAACAGACCATAGTCATTTCTGGGCATCCCCAGAACGTTAAAAAGCTTACCTGTTCTTCTTGGATTATTGTTCCCCCTTCCTTAATTACTCTCTACTGCTAGATCCCCTACATTCTACATTACAAACCATTTGTTTTACATTTTTGAAAGTTCACATTAGTGGTAGCATATAATATTTCTCTTTTTGTGCCTGGCTTATTTCACTCAGCATTATGTCTTCAAGGTTCATCCATGTTGTCATATGTTTCACCAGATCGTTCCTTCTTACTGCCGCGTAGTATTCCATCGTGTGTATATACCACATTTTATTTATCCACTCATCTGTTGAAGGACATTTGGGTTGTTTCCATCTCTTGGCAATTGTGAATAATGCTGCTATGAACATTGGCATGCAGATCTCTGTTCGTGTCACTGCTTTCCGATCTTCCGGGTATATACCGAGAAGTGCAATCGCCGGATCGAATGGTAGCTCTATATCTAGTTTTCTAAGGAACTGCCAGACTGACTTCCAGAGTGGCTGAACCATTATACAGTCCCACCAACAGTGAATAAGAGTTCCAATTTCTCCACATCCCCTCCAGCATTTGTAGTTTCCTGTTTGTTTAATGGTAGCCATTCTAACCGGTGTTAGATGGTATCTCATTGTGGTTTTAATTTGCATCTCTCTAATAGCTAGTGAAGCTGAACATTTTTTCATGTGTTTCTTGGCCATTTGTATTTCCTCTTCAGAGAACTGTCTTTTCATATCTTTTGCCCATTTTATAATTGGGCTGTCTGTACTATTGTCATTGAGTTGTAGGATTTCTTTGTATATGCAAGATATCAGTCTTTTGTCACATACATGGTTTCCAAAAATTTTTTCCCATTGAGTTGGCTGCCTCTTTACCTTTTTGAGAAATTCCTTTGAGGTGCAGAAACTTCTAAGCTTGAGGAGTTCCCATTTATCTATTTTCTCTTTTGTTGCTTGTGCTTTCGGTGTAAAGTCTAGGAAGTGGCCGCCTAATACAAGGTCTTGAAGATGTTTTCCTACATTATCTTCTAGAAGTTTTATGGTACTTTCTTTTATATTGAGATCTTTGGTCCATTTTGAGTTAATTTTTGTGTAGGGGGTGAGGTAGGGGTCCTCTTTCATTCTTTTGGATATGGATATCCAACTCTCCCAGCCCCATTTGTTGAAAAGACCATTATGGCTCAGTTCAGTGACTTTGGGGGCCTTATCAAAGATCAGTCGGCCATAGATCTGAGGGTCTATCTCTGAATTCTCAATTCGATTCCATTGATCTATATGTCTATCTTTGTGCCAGTACCATGCTGTTTTGGCAACTGTGGCTTTATAATAAGCTTCAAAGTCAGGGAGTGTAAGTCCTCCCACTTCGTTTTTCTTTTTTAGAGTGTCTTTAGCAATTCGAGGCATCTTCCCTTTCCAAATAAATTCGAAAACTAGCTTTTCCAAGTCTGCAAAGTAAGTTGTTGGAATTTTGATTGGGATTGCATTGAATCTGTAGATGAGTTTGGGTAGAATTGACATCTTAATGACATTTAGCCTTCCTATCCATGAACATGGAATATTTTTCCATCTTTTAAGGTCCCCTTCTATTTCTTTTAGTAGAGTTATGTAGTTTTCTTTGTATAGGTCTTTTACATCTTTGGTTAAGTTTATTCCTAGGTACTTGATTTTTTTAGTTGCTATTGAAAATGGTATCTTTTTCTTGAGTGTCTCTTCAGTTTGTTCATTTCTAGCATATAGAAACATGACTGACTTATGTGCATTAATCTTGTATCCCGCTACTTTGCTAAATTTGTTTATTAGCTCTAGTAGCTGTATCGTCGATTTCTCAGGGTTTTCTAGATATAAGATCATATCGTCTTCAAACAATGACAGTTTTACTTCTTCTTTTCCAATTTGGATGCCTTTTATTTCTTTGTCTTGCCGGATTGCCCTGGCTAGCACTTCCAGCACAATGTTGAATAACAGTGGTGACAGCGGGCATCCTTGTCTTGTTCCTGATCTTAGAGGGAAGGCTTTCAGTCTCTCACCATTGAGTACTATGCTGGCTGTGGGTTTTTCATATATGCTCTTTATCATGTTGAGGAAGTTTCCTTCAATTCCTACCTTTTGAAGTGTTTTTATCAAAAACGGATGTTGGATTTTGTCAAATGCTTTTTCAGCGTCTATTGAGATGATCAATTGATTTTTCCCTTTCGAGTTTTTAATGTGTTGTAATACATTGATTGTTTTTCTTATGTTGAACCATCCTTGCATGCCTGGAATGAACCCCACTTGGTCATGGTGTATGATTTTTTTAATGTGTCTTTGGATTCGATTTGCAAGTATTTTGTTGAGGATTTTTGCATCTATATTCATTAGGGAGATTGGCCGGTAGTTTTCCTTTTTTGTAGCATCTTTGCCTGGTTTTGGTATTAGATTGATGTTAGCTTCATAAAATGAGTTAGGTAGTGTTCCATTTTCTTCAATGTTTTGAAAGAGTTTGAGTAAGATTGGTGTCAGTTCTTTTTGGAAAGTTTGGTAGAATTCCCCTGTGAAGCCATCTGGCCCTGGGCATTTATTTGTGGGAAGATTTTTGATGACTGATTGGATCTCTTTGCTTGTGATGGGTTGGTTGAGTTCTTCTATTTCTTCTCTGGTCAGTCTAGGTTGTTCATATGTTTCCAGGAAATTGTCTATTTCTTCTACATTGTCCAGTTTATTGCCATACAGTTGTTCATAATATCCTCTTATAATTTTTTTAATTTCTTCAGGATCTGCAGTTATGTCACCTTTTTCATTCATTATTTTGTTTATATGGGTCTTCTCTCTTTTTGATTTTGTCAGTCTAGCTAGGGGCTTGTCAATCTTGTTGATCTTCTCAAAGAACCAACTTTTGGTGATATTTATCCTCTCTATTGTTTTTTTGTTCTCTATGTCATTTATTTCTGCTTTAATCCTTGTTATTTCTTTTCTTGTACTTGGTTTAGGATTGGTTTGCTGTTCATTTTCTAGCTTCTTCAGTTAATCCATTAGTTCTTCGATTTTGGCTCTTTCTTCCTTTTTAATATATGCGTTTAGTGCTATAAATTTCCCCCTTAGCACTGCTTTTGCTGCATCCCATAAGTTTTGGTATGTTGTGTTCTCATTTTCATTCGTCTCTATATATTTAGCAATTTCTCTTGCTATTTCTTCTTTAACCCACTGATTGTTTAGGAGTGTGTTGTTTAACCTCCAGGTATTTGTGAATTTTCTAAGTCTCTGATGGTTATTGACTTCTAATTGTGTTCCACTGTGGTCAGAGAATGTGCTTTGAATAATTTCAATCTTTTTAAATTTATTGAGGCTTGTTTTATGTCCCAGCATATGATCTATTCTGGAGAAAGTTCCGTGAGCACTAGAAAAGTATGTGTATCCTGGTGATTTGGGATGTAATGTCCTGTATATGTCTGTTAAATCTAATTCATTTATCAGATTGTTAAGTTTTCAATTTCCTTATTGGTCTTCTGTCTGGTTGATCTATCTATAGGAGAGAGTGATGTGTTGAAGTCTCCCACAATTATTGTGGAAACATCAATTGCTTCCTTTAGTTTTGCCAGTGTTTCTCTCATGTATTTTGTGGCACCTCGATTGGGTGCATAGACATTTACGATTGTTATTTCTTCTTGCTGAATTGCCCCTTTTATTAGTATGTAGTGGCCTTCTTTGTCTCTCAAAACATCCCTGCATTTGAAGTCTATTTTATCTGAGATTAATATTGCTACACCTGCTTTCTTTTGGCTGTAGCTTGCATGAAATATTTTTTTCCATCCTTTCACTTTCAGTTTCTTTGTGTCCCTGTGTCTAAGATGAGTCTCTTGTATGCAACATATTGATGGTTCATTTTTTTTGATCCATTCTGCGAATCTATATCTTTTAATTGGGGAGTTTAATCCATTTACATTCAACGTTATAACCGTGAAAGCATTTCTTGAATCAGCCATCTTATCCTTTGGTTTATGTTTGCCATATTTTTCCCCTCTCTCTATTAATATCCTTTATTGTACCCATACCGAATCTCTTTAGTACTGAACCTTTCTCCAAGTCTCTCTGTCCTGTCTTTGTTTCTCTGTCTGTAGAGCTCCCTTTAGTATCTCCAGTAGGGCAGGTCTCTTGTTAGCAAATTCTCTCAGCATTTGTTTGTCTGTGAAAAATTTAAGCTCTCCCTCAAATTTGAAGGAGAGCTTTGCTGGATAAAGTATTCTTGTCTGGAAATTTTTCTCACTCAGAATTTTAAATATATCGTGCCACTGCCTTCTCGCCTCCATGGTGGCTGCTGAGTAGTCACTACTTAGTCTTATGCTGTTTCCTTTGTATGTGGTGAATTGCTTTTCTCTTGCTGCTTTCAGAACTTGCTCCTTCTCTTCTGTGTTTGACAGTGTGATCAGTATATATCTTGGAGTGGGTTTATTTGGATTTATTCTATTTGGAGTTCGCTGAGCATTTATGATTTGTGTATTTATGTTGTTTAGAAGATTTGGGAAGTTTTCCCCAACAATTTCTTTGAATACTCTTCCTAGAACTTTACCCTTTTCTTCCCCTTCTGGGACACCAATGAGCCTTATATTTGGACGTTTCATATTATCTATCATATCCCTGAGGTCCATTTCGATTTTTTCAATTTTTTTCCCCATTCTTTCTTTTATGCTTTCATTTTCCATTCTGTCATCTTCCAGGTCACTGATTCGTTGTTCAACTTCCTCTAGTCTTGTACTATGAGTGTCCAGAATCTTTTTAATTTGGTCAACAGTTTCTTTAATTTCCATAAGATCATCCATTTTTTTATTTAGTCTTGCAATGTCTTCTTTATGCTCTTCTAGAGTCTTCTTGATTTCTTTAATATCCCGTACTATGGTCTCATTGTTCATCTTTAGTTCTTTGAGTAGCTGCTCTAGGTGCTGTGTCTCTTCTGGTCTTTTGATTTGGGTGCTTGGGCTTGGGTTATCCATATCGTCTGGTTTTTTCATATGCTTTATAATTTTCTGTTGTTTTTGGCCTTGTGGCATTTGCTGAACTTGATAGGGTTCTTTTAGGGTTTGTAGACCAGTTGAAGTCCTTATCTCTAATTTATCAGATCTACAGCTTCGTGGAGTACACTTTCTCTAACTAACCAGCAGGTGGCGTCCACGAGCCACCTGTTCTCCACAAGCCAGTTCTCCCCTGCTTAGCCTTTTTGGTGAGTGGGGGAGTGAGTCTTGTGGGGCCCAATTGTTGTACCAAGCTTGCGTGTGTAGTTGGTGTTGCCTGCCCTGTATGTGGGGCGTGTTTCTGGGCAGTCGGGGAGGGGGGGTGGCCATAACAATCAAATCTCCCTGATGATCCTAGAGTTTTAAAGCTGCTGCAATAGTCTAATCCTTCAGTTCAGTCCTGCCACAGTTTGTCTCTGCCACTGACCCACAAGTCCTTGGTATTGGCGTATGGCTCCTGAGACTTGCAAGTGGGCCCCTCTTCCAGGCTGTGCACCCCGGGTCCTCTGTTGAGGGATGACTGTGCTATGTCACAGGTGAGTGCCGTCCCCTCAGGGCAGTTCTGGGCTGCTGGGCTGTGTAGGGAGGCTCCCAGTCTGCTCAAATGATGGCTGAATGGGTCTTTGTTATTTCACACTCCTCCACCTTCCCAACTCTGGGACAATCAGCTGAGGTTGCAGGGAAGGCTAATGTCCATGCCCAGTTTTGTGGTGTGTGCCTGTTATTTGAAGCCCTTCCATCACACTGGGTTGTCTGGGGCAGCTCTGGGCTATGGGGCTGGCGATGGGCAGGAGTGTTTCCTGTCCACCAGGATGGTGGCTGTGAGCGGACACCCCCGTTTTCTTGGGAAGTTGTGGTGTTTAGTGAATTTTCTCAGCCACTGAATTATTGCCTTTTGTCTCAGAGCTCTCTTAGTTCTGCTCTTGACTTGACGTGCCCAAATTGAAAGTCTTTGAAGCTTTCTGTATTGGGCTTCTTAGAGTAATTGTTTTAGAAAAAGAAAAAAGGATTAAAAAAAAAAAAGGGTCCTCCTCAGAGATCTAATGGGTTATTGAAATGCTAAGAGACAAAGCAACCAGGGCCATTAAGAAAAGGTCCACAGGGCAGAGAGATCGGCTTTTCTTCGGGATTTGCATATGTGCCTTAGGGCCTGAGCTCCGCCCTTCCCCTTTCTGTGTTCACCACAACTCTAAAAATCCTCTGCTTTTATTTTGGAGTTTTTCGTGTTGTTTTTCTTTTTCTATGCCTGTCTCCTCTCTGCTGGGCTGGCTGTTCACAGATTCTCTGGTGTCTGGTCTCTGTCTATCTATGGTTGGAGTCTGGATCAGTAGAATGAGTTTCCGATAAGAGCAGCCACTGCAGTTCTCCCTTCTCCTTCCCAGAGCTGACAGCCCCTCCTCCCACGGGCCTGAGCCTGGCAGGGAGGGGCGCGGGTCCCCTGGCTGCAAAAACTTACAGATTTCGCTGATCTCAGCAGTTCGACATTTTCATGAGTGTTGTATGAAGTATGCCCAAAGACAGATTGCTGTGTGGTGTCCAGTCTACGCAGTTCCTGGCTTTCTACCTACTTTCCTGGAGGAGTAACTAAAACATACAGCTCACCAGTCTTCCATCTTGCCCTGCCTCCCCTGTATCTCATTTGAAGTGGTTTGAGCAAACTTTTGAGAGTTAAGGTTGAGAACAGGTTGTCAGGAGTTAGAAAGAGGGTAGAGATTGGACATTTAATGGTGAAGGAGAAAAACGTTTCAACAGGATTGATTGTAAGGATCCAGAAATGGATAGCACAATACATTCTGATGGTAGCACCATGTTGCAAGTACACTAAACAAAGCTGAATGTATGGTTGAAAGAGGAAGGCTGGGGCATGTATGACACAGAAGGAAAGATAGAAGATAAAGATGGAATGTGTAACATAGTGAAACCTAGAGTGGACAATCATGACGACTAAATGTGCAAATATAAGAATGTTTTTACATGAAGGAGAGCAAATGAAAGTCAAGATTGGAAATTGTTGAAAATGGGGTGGTATATGGAAAAATATAATCAATGCAAATTTTTAGACCCATAAAGTTAACAATAACATTGCAATATACTTCCATGAAATGTAACAAAGGCAGTAGAAGAAATGGAATTGTCCTCATATAGATTTTGGTGGTGAATGCATAACTATTTGATTATACTACAAACCATTAATTGTTTATTTAGGATCAATTGTATAGGGTGTGAATAAACTTTTGTGAAAAATAAACAGAAAGATTCAAGTACTGGAAAAATGTGGAAAAAGGGATGTACCTATTCACTGTTGGTAGGGAAATAGAATGGTGCAGCCCATCTGGAGGGCAGTGTTGTGGTTCCACAGGAGGCTATGTATAGTGTTGCCATATGATCTTGCCATCCTGTAATTAGGCATATACTTGGAAGAACTGAAATCAGGGACATGAATGGACATTTGCACACTGGTGTTTTTGGTGGTAGTATTCATGGTTTGCAGTAGATGGTGGTGGCCTAAAGGTACATGGACTGATTAACAGAGTGGCAAACTGTGGTTTATACATACAATGGAATACTGAGCAGCTGCAAGAAGGAATGCAGCTGTGAGGCAACCAACTAGGTGAGTGAAACTTTGAGGACAGTATGTTGAGTGAAATAAGCCAGAAATCAAAAGACAAATATTATAATGCCTCACTAATATGGACTAATTATAATGTGTAAACTCTGTGAGTTGAATTCAAAAGCATAGGCTATCAGGTAATCACTTACTGTAAAGGTTAATAGATTGAAAGCTATTACAGCAGACACATTTATTCCTGAGTTGTCCCATTTTTTCTAAATATGAGATGCTGAGGTTTCTGTGTATAACCTGGTTGTTCCCCGGAACTTCAGCTATCTGTGTGACAGCTAAGACTCAGAGCTAGAGTTCTGTAGTTATGAAAGCCACCATTACACCATACAGCAACTGTTTAAAAAGCTATAAAATAGATCAGACTATAGTTAGATATATTAGAGAAGCTAATCTGGTTAGGACTAAGGTAAATCAGACAAAAGTATAAAGGGCAATCTTGACTGCATTTTAAAGCTTCAACTTCTGTGTCAGACCAAAGGAGGGCACATTATAAAATTTACTTTGTATGGTCAGTTTTTTTCAAGCACCATGATTACATGAATACTTGAATAGGATGTCAGATCTGGTTGGTTTTTACAGGTTAGCATGAAGCCCTGTGTACTGGTGTGGATGTATTATGTCCCCCCAAACACCATTATCTTTGATGAATTCTTGTGTGGGCAGGGAACATATTGATATTGACTGGGTTGGAGACTTTTGATTGGATGTTTCCATGGAAATGTGATCACTCATCTGTGGGTGAGATCTTTCATTGGATAATTTCCATGGAAGCATGGCCCCACCCCTTCAGCATGGGCCTTGATTAGTTTACTAGAGCACTATAAAAGCTCAGACAGAAGCAGCCAGCTTGCTACAGCCAAGAGGGACATTTAAAGAATGCACAGGAGCTGAGAGAGGAGCTGCACATGAGAGACAGTTTGAAGATGGCTATTGAAAGCAGACTCTTGCTCTGGAAAAGCTGAGAGGACAAATGCCCCAAGAGCAACTAAGAGTGATATTTTGAACAGGAGCTCCAGCCTAGAGAGTAATGTCCTGGGAGAAAGCCATTTTGAAACCAGAACTTGGAGCAGATGCCAGCCATGGGCCTTCCCAGCTAACAGAGGTTTTCCAGATGCCATTGGCTACCCTCCAGTGAAAGTACCTGATTGTTGACTTGTTACCTTGGGCATTTTATGGCCTTAAGACTGTAACTGTGTAACCACATAAACCCCCTTTTATAAAAGCCAGTCCATCTCTGGTGTTTTGCATGATGGTACCATCAGCAAATTAGAACACCATGGTTCATCTCAGAGTAATTTTGGTAGAGATTAGAAAGCATTTGCAAAGCTCCCTTGAGGGACTGGGAAAAAATGTGGAAATATTAAACTTCCTCACCTGGGGAATTCCTGATATACTCACAAGCATTGGGGACTAGTTTAATAGGCTGAGCCCTTGATCTTGGGGTTTGAAAGTATGAAGATTTTTACTGAAAGGGAGAGGCTAAGTCTACATCTAATTTTGCCTAAGGGTCACACCCAGAGAGTCTCTTTTGGTGCTCAGATGTGGCTTCTCTAAGCCACATGACTCCTAGGGGTGTAAATCTCCCTGGCTATGTGGAACATGACTCCCAGGGATGAGCCTGGACCCAGCATTGAAAGACTGAGAAAGTCTTCTGGATCAAAACAGGGAAGAGAAATGAAACAAAATAAAGATTCAGTGGCTGAAAGATTTCAAATGGAGTCAACAGTTCATTCTGGAGGTTATTCTTGTACATTATATAGATATCCTTTTCAGTTCTTAGTGTATTATAATAGCTACAAGGAAATACCTGGAACTGTTGAACTGCAATCCAGTATCATTGATTCTTGTAGACTGTATAACTATATAGCATATATGGTCTGACCATGTGATTGTGAAACCTTGTGGCTCACACTCCCTTTTTCCAGTGTATGGACAGATGAGTGGAAAATGGGGAAAAAAGTACATCAATAATGGGGTGAGGAGGTATGGGATGTTTCAGGAGATTTTTTTACTTTTACTTTTATTCTTTTTTATTGTCATCTTTTGGGGTAATGAAAATGTTCAAAAATTGATTGTGGTTGTGGATGCAGAACTATATGATGATACTGTGAACTATTGATTGTACACTTCAGATGATTGGATGGTATGTGAATATATCCCAGTAAAAGTGCTTAAAAAAGTTAAAAAATGATGGAGAGATAAAGACATTCCCAAATAAGCCAAAGTTGAGGGAGTTCATCACCACTAGGTCTACCCTATGAGCAATGCAAAAGGGAGTTTTTCATACTGAAATGAAAGGGTACTAGACAGTGGTTCAAAGTGACATAAAGAAATAAAGACCTGTGCTAAAGGTAACCATTTGGGTAATTATAAATATCAATATTATAGTAGTGTTTGGTTTGTAACATTACTTCTTTTGGGTGCTAAAATGCAAATGCATAAAAATAATGATAAATCTATTGATGCAGACATACAATGTAAAAAGATGTAAGGGGTAAGAAGTACAAAATAAAGTGGGAGGATGGAGGGTTATTGGAAAATTAAATGTGCATGCTATTGGAGTTACGTTAGTATCAAAACAAATATGATTGATATATATTTAGTATGTTATGTAAAACTATGTGTTTGTAACCCTGTTTTCACTTGTGCCAGTTTGGATATATGGGGTCTCACCAAATGCCATGTTCTCTAATGCAATCTTGTGGGGGCAGACATATTAGCATTGATTAGGTTGGAATCTTTGGATTAGGTTGTTTCCATGGAGATGTGACCCACCCAACTGTGGGTAATCAGATTATTTCCACAGAAGTGTGGCCTGGTCCATTCAGCTAGCATGGGGCTTGATTAATTTACTGGACTCCTTTAAAAATGCTGGCACAGGGGAGATGGGAGAAGATGGCAGCATAGAGAGGAGTGGAAGTTATTTAGTTCCCCTGGAGCAACTAATAAACAACCAGGAAAAACTAGTAAATGATCTGGAATAACTGCAGGGGGATGATTGTGACTGTCCACACATTGTGCACAACCTGGATTGGGAAGAAAGCCTGAGATCGCAGTGTGGAATCTGTGAGTAGAAACTGCAGATCCAAGCTGGGACCCCCCCCATCCCCCTTGGCAGCCTGAACTGCAAAGCCTCACTGTGATAGCAGCAGTCTCTGAACAAGTGAATATACCTCAGCTCAGCTCCAACTGGGGTTTTAATTGGCAAACATGGACTGATAAATGCAAGTGGAAAATCCCCAACAAGCAGACAGAGGCTTTTAGTGACAACAGACCTTGAAGATCTAGGGAACTTCTCTCTCTCAGGAGGGGGAACCCAGAGGGTGAAACTGGGGCCATGGATTGACCCTGAAGGGGGGATTTTATGTCCCTTTTTCTTTCTCTTAACCTGGGCAGCTCAATGGAGAAATCCTCAGCCATTTTCAGCTCACAGTGCTCTGACCCAGACAAGGGTGGAGAGACCAGAGCCAGAGAGACAAAGAACCTATTTATATGCAAATGAAAACTCCCTATGTGGCATATCTTCCCTAAGAGGAAGAAGGTGATGCCAAGCTCTACTACCCACCTTTCATTCAGAACCAGACCCCAGAGCCAGGGGGAAAACAGCCATGGGCCACACCTCCTTACATCAGTTAGGAGTAACAGGTTGACAGGCACCACCTGCTGGGCAGAAAAGCACAGGGTGTGTCAATCTTCTAAGATACACCTCAAGGGAAACTGGATACTGAATATTTCTTCCTTCTGGGACCTGAGCCTGTTCTGGTCTGGGAATACTTGATTGGGGTAACCAAGGAAACCAGATGCCTAAACAACAGAAAATTATAACCTACACTAAGGAAAACAAAGTTATGGCCCAGTCAAAGGAACAAACTTACACTTCAACTGAAATACAGGAATTGAAACAACTAATGTTAAATCAATTAAAAAAGTTTAGGGAAGGTACAGCAAAAGAAAAAAAGGCTATAAAGAAAACACTGGGCATACATAAGGTAGAAATCAAAAGTTTGAAAAAACAACTGGCAGAATCTATGGAAATGAAAGGCACAACACAAAAGATGAAAGACACAATGGAAGCATGCAATGGCAGATCTCAAGAGGCAGAAGAAAACACTCAGGAATTGCTCAACAAGACACCTAAAACCCTACACACAAAAGAACAGAGAAAAGAATGGAAAAATATGAGCAACATTTCTGGGAAATGAATGACTACACAAAATGCAAGAATGTATGTGTCATGGGTGTCCCAGGAGGAGAAGAGAAGGGAAAAGGGGAAGAAGCAATAAGAAAGGAAATAATCAATGAAAATTTCCCATCTCTTAAGAAAGACATAAAATTACAGATCCAAGAAGTGCAGCATACCCCAAACAGAATAGATCTGAATAGGCCTATGCCAAGACACTTAATAATCATATTATCAAATGTCAAAGACAGAGAGAATCCTGAAAGCAGCAAGAGAAAAGCAATCCATCACATAGAAAGGAAGCTTGATAAGACTATCTGTGGATTTCTCAGTAGAAACTGTGGAGGCAAGAAGGAAGTGGTGTGATATATTTAAAATACTGAAAGAGAAAAACCACCAACCAAGAATCCTATATCTGGCAAAACTGTCCTTCAAATATGAGGGAGAGTTTAAAATATTCTCTGATCAACAGACAATGACAGTTTGTGAACAAGATACCTACACCACAGGAAATACTAAAGGGAGCACTACAGAGTGATAGGAGAAGACAGGAGTGAGAGGTTTGGAACATAATTTTGGGTGATGGTAGCACAACAATGTGTGTACACTGAACAAAGATAACTATGATATGGTTGAAAAAGGAAGGTTAGGAGCATGTGGGACACCAGATGGAAAGAGGAAAGATAAAGACTGGGACTGCATAACTCAGTGAAACCTAGAGTGTTCAACAATTGTGATAAAATGTACAAATATGTTTTTTCATGAGGGACAATGAATGAAATTCAACCTTGCAAGGTGTTAAAAATACGGAGGTATTGGGGGGAAAATACAATCAATGTAAACTAGAGACTATAATTAAAAGAAACATTGTATTATGCTTCCTTTAATGTAACAAAGGCAGTATACCAAGGCTAAATGCATATAAGAGGGGGGATAATGGAGGGACATGGGACTCTTGGCATTGGTAATGTTGTCTGACTATTCTACTTTTGTTTAATGTTATCTTTCCTTTTGTTGCTTCCTAGCTGTCATGTTTTTTTCTCTCTCTCTTTTTTCTTTTTCTTTTGTCTCTCTACCTTCTTTGACTCTTCTTTCTGCTTTGTGGAAGAAATGGAGATGTCCTTATATAGATAGTGGTGAGGGTGGTGAATAAATAAATATGTGACAATACAGGGAACAATCGATTGTTTACTTAGGACAGAATGTATAGTGTGTGAACAAAACCGTCTTAAAAATGGGTTGATGAGGGGACTGGTGGTTTGATGGGTTGAGCCCTCTACCATAAGTTTTACCCTTGGGAAGACGGTTGCTGCAAAGGAGAGGCTAGGCCTCCCTATGGTTGTGCCTAAGAGTCTCCTCCCGAATGCCTCTTTGTTGCTCAGATGTGGCCCTCTCTCTCTGGCTAAGCCAACTTGAAAGGTGAAATCACTGCCCTCCCCCCTACGTGGGATCAGACACCCAGGGGAGTGAATCTCCCTGGCAACGTGGAATATGACTCCCGGGGAGGAATGTAGACCCGGCATCGTGGGACGGAGAACATCTTCTTGACCAAAAGGGGGATGTGAAAGGAAATGAAATAAGCTTCAGTGGCAGAGAGATTCCAAAACGAGCCGAGAGGTCACTCTGGTGGGCACTCTTATGCACACTTTAGACAACCCTTTTTAGGTTCTAAAGAATTGGGGTAGCTGGTGGTGGATACCTGAAACTATCAAACTACAACCCAGAACCCATGAATCTCGAAGACAGTTGTATAAAAATGTAGCTTATGAGGGGTGACAGTGGGATTGGGAAAGCCATAAGGACCACACTCCACTTTGTCTAGTTTATGGATGGATGAGTAGAAAAATAGGGGAAGGAAACAAACAAAGGTACCCAGTGTTCTTTTTTACTTCAATTGCTCTTTTTCACTCTAATTATTATTCTTGTTATTTTTGTGTGTGTGCTAATGAAGGTGTCAGGGATTGATTTAGGTGATGAATGTACAACTATGTAATGGTACTGTAAACAATCGAAAGTACGATTTGTTTTGTATGACTGCGTGGTATGTGAATATATCTCAATAAAATGATGATAAAAAATGGGTTGATGAAGAAAACTTGAGGGCACTATATTGAGTGAAATAAGTCAGACACAGAAGGACAAATATTGTAGGGTCTCACTGATATTACCTAATTATAATATGTAAACTCATAGACATGATACATAAGTTACCAGGATATAGAATGGGGTAAAGAATGGGGAGCAGGTGCATATTATGAGCAGAATGTTCAACTGGGTTGAACTTAAATGTTTGGAAATGAGCAGAGGAGATGGTAGCACATTGCAAGAATAATTAACAGTGCTGAATTGTGCATGAATGGGAAGGAAAGGGGAAGCTCAGAGTCACGTATTTCACCAGAAGGAAAACTGGAGGTTAAAAGATGGGAATGTATAAAACAGTGAACCTTGTGGTGGGCAATGTCCATGATTAACTGTACAAATATTAGAAATCTCTTTCATGAAACAGAACAAATGTATGACACTATAACTAGAAGGTAATAATAGAGGGGCATATAGGAAAATATATACCTATTGCAAACTATATACTACAGTTAGCAGTATTTTAACATTCTTTCATAAACAGTAACAAATGTACTATACCAATACTATGATTCAACAATGGAGGGGGGAGGTTAGGGATATGGGAGAATTTGACTTTCCTCTTTCTGTCTTTATTTCTTTTCTGGAGTAAAGAAAATGTTCTAAAAATTGAAAAAAAATTTAATTGTACCAGGGGCAATTGATTGTACACTTCACGTCTTTGGATAATTGTATGGTATGTGATCAATCACAATAAAAAATGCAAAAAAACATGCTGGCACATGCCCAGTCACTGCTGCAGCTAATTGAGACATTTTGGAGAACACCATTATAAAACACAACCTGAGAGTAAAGGAAGAAGTTGCCAGCCACGTGCCTTCCCCAGACAACAGAGGTGTTCCAGATCCCATTGGCCATTCTTCTGCATAGGTACCCTATTGTTGATGCCCTGGCTTGGACACTTCTATGGCCTTAAGACTGTAACTTCATAACCAAATAAACCCCCTTTATAAAAGCCAATCCATTTCTGGTATTTTGCATTACAGCAGCATTAGCAAACTGGAACAACTCTCTTTGGGTGTATACCTGGAATGGATTTTTAAGGTCACATGCTAACTCTATTCTTAACTTTATGAAGAACAACCAAACTGTTTTACACAAGGCTGCACCAGTTTACATTCCCACCTACATTGAAACAAGTGTTCCTATTTCTTCACATCTTTCTACCACTTGTTTTCCATTTTTAAAATAGTAGCTATTCTACTAGGTGTGAAATTGTATCTTACTGTGGTTTTGATTTGCATTTCCCTAATGGGTAATGGTGTTGAGCACATTTTCATGTGCTGTTTAGCCATTTTTATATTATCTTTTTAAAATGTGATTCAAGTCTTTTCCACATTTGGTAATTTGGATGTTTGTCTTTTTGTTATTGAGTTGTAGGGTTTCCTTTTATATACTGGATATTAAACCATTTATTGGGTATGTGGTATGCAAATATTTTTTTCCTTTCTATTGGTGTCTTTTTCCTTTCATGATGAAGACTTTCATGCACAGATTTTAAAATGATGAGCTCCAAATTATCTTTTATTTCTTTTGTTGCCCATGTTTTTAGCATAAAGCCTAAGAAACTATCACCTAATACAAGATCCTTAAGAGCTTCCCTATGTTTTCTTCTAGGAGTTTTGTAGCTTGGACTTTATATTTAGGTCCTGAGCCATTTTAATTAATTTTTGTATATGGTATGTGGTAGTGGTCTTCCTTCATTCTTTTGCATATGAATATCCAGTTCTCCAAGCACTACTTGTTGAAGAGAATGTTCTTTTCCAATTGAGTGGACTTGGAACTTTGTAAAAAAATCAGTTGGTCATGGATGTAGGAGATTTTTATGAGCTCTCAGTTCAATTCCATTGGTCTATATGTCTGTCCTTGTGCCTGTAACATGCTGTTTTGATTATTGTGGTTTATAATAAATTTTAAAATTGGGAAGTGTGTGTCCTCCACTTTGGTCTTCAGTTTAAAGATGGTTTTGGCTATCTGGTGTCCCTTCTATTTCCAGATGAATTTGACAATTGGCTTTCCCATTTCTGTAAAGAATATTGTTGGAGTTTTGATCAGGGCAGTCCTGAATCTGTTAGTCACTTTGACAGGAGTGGATATCTTGACTATATTTATTCTTCTAATGCAAGAACATGAGCCATCCTTCCATTTACTAGGTCTTGTTTGACTACTTTTACCAAAATTTTGTAGTTTTGGGTATATGAGTCATTATATATTTGGTAAAATTAATTCCTGGATATAATATTCTTTTTTTTTGGTATAGTACATTTATTACTGTTTATGAAAAAATGTTGAAATACTACTAACCATAGTATATAGTTTGCAACAGGTATATAGTTCTTCCCCACATGCCCCTCTATTATTAACCTCTAATTGTATTGTCATACATTTGTTCTGGCTCATGGAAGCGATTTCTAGTATTTGTACAGTTGATCATGGACATTGCCCACCACAGGATTCAGTTTTATACATTCCCATCTTTCGACCTCCAACTCTCCTTCTGGTGACATATATGACTCTGAGCTTCCCCCCCTCCACGTCACTCACACACCATTCGGCACTGTTAGTTATTCTCACATCTTGCTACCAACACCCCTGTTCATTTCCAAACATCTAAGTTCATCCTAATTGAACATTCTGCCCATATCAAACAACCACTCCCCATTCTTAAGCCTCGTGCCATATCTTGGTACCTCATATTTCATGTCCATGAGTCCACACACCATAACCAGTTCCTACCAGTGAGACCCTGCAATAACTGTCCCCATGTGTCTGGCTTATTTCACCCAGTATATTGCCCTCGAGGTTTTGTCATCAACCCATTTTTTTTTAATATGGTTTTGTTCACTCACCATACATTCCATCCCAAGTAAATAATCGATGGTTCTCTGCATGGTCATACATTTATGTGTTCACCACCTTCACCACTATCCCAGATATAATATTCTTTTAATTGCTGCAGTAAATGGAATTTTTTCTTGACTTCCTCTTCAGATTGTTCTTTCCTAGTGTGTGGAAACACGATATCTACCTGTTGATCTTATACCCTGCCAATTGGCTGAATTCATTTACTAGCTCTAATACATTTGTTTGGGGGTTTTATGGGTTTTTTATATATAGGATCATATCATCTGCAAATAGCAAAATTTTAATTCTTTCTTTCCAATATTGATGCCTTTTTTTCTTTTCCTGCCTAATTACTCTGGCTAGAACTTTCAGTACAGTGTTGAATAACGGTGGTGACAGGGGACATCCTTGTCTTTTTCCTGATGTCACAGAGAATGCACTCATTTCTTCACCAATGTGTATGATGTTAGCCATGGGCCTTTTATATATGCCCTTTGTCTCATTGAGAAAGATTCATTCTATTCCTAGGTTATGTGTGTTTTTAAGAAGCAGCTGTGGCTAATTCAAGGTATTAACTCAAGTGGGTATATGGGAACTTTGTATTTTCTGCATGATTTTTCTGTAAACCTACAACACCTCTAATAAAAAAAAAAGAAGCAGTGCTGAATTTTGTTAAATGCCTTTTCTGTGCCAATTGAGATAATTATGTTTTTTCTCTTTGATGTATCAATATGTTGTTAACATAACATTAACACCTTTAATGTTAACATTAATTAAAATTAACATTGATTTTAATTTAAATCACACTAACATTAAAATCTTTAACTGATTTACTTAGAACCACCCTTGCATTCTTGGGTAAATCCCACTTGATCATGGTGTATAATTTTTTAAATGTGCTGCTGGATTCAGTTTGCTGGTATTTTGTTGAGGAGTTCTGTATCTGTATTCATGATGAATATCAGTGTGAAATTTTATTTTCTTGTGGTACCTTTAGCTTGCTTTTGTATGAGGGTTATATTGTCCTCATAGAATGAGTTAAGGAGTGTTTCCACTTCTTGAATTTTTTGGAAGACTTTTAGCTGGATTGACATTAATTGTTGAAATATTTGGTAGAATTCACCATCAAATCCATCTGGTTCTGAGCTTTCTTTGTTTGGATGCTTTTGATTGCTGATTCAATATATTTACTTGTTTTGGTTTGTTGAGACCCTCTATTTCTTCTCAAGTTAGCGTATATAGCTTTTGTGTTTCTCAAAATTTGTCCATTCCATTTAGGTTTTCCAATTAGTTGGCATACAGTCATTCATTCTTTTTTTTTAAATTTTATTTTGAAATAAATTCAAACTTACAGGAACAGTTGCAAAAACAATACAAAACCCATACACAGAACTCCAGCATACCCCGACCCCCTTCTCTCATACCCCAATCCACCAACTTTAACATCCTGTCACACCACCATTTCTCTCTCCCTCCTTCCCTCCCTCCCTCCCTATCTATCATCCATTATCTATTGCTCTGTCTTCTGAACAGATGAGATCAAGCTGCACACATCCTTGAACAATATAATTCACAACTACAATTCCCATGAACAAGAACATTCTTTTATGCAATCCCATTAAGTGCAGCTAAGAAGTTCAAGAAATTCAACATTGATACAAAGCTTACATTCTATATTTCCTTTTTTTTTCTCTTATGTCCCAAATGTGTCCCTTTGAGCCTCCTCTCCTCCATCCTCAGATCCCATCCAGGATCATCCTTGGCATTTAATTGTCATTATCTATTTAGACTGTTTTTTCTTTTTTTTCGATTGTGGAAACATATATACAGCCTAAATCTTCCCATTCCACCCCCTCCCTAGCATTCCATTAGTGGGATTAATCACATTTAGAATGTTGTAATGCAATCACCTTCCCACCATCCATTACTAGAAATTTCCCTTCACCCCAAACAGAAATCCTACACTCATTTCTTAACTCCCCATTGCCCCTTCCCCCACTTCTCATAACCCATACTCTACTTTTCATCTCTATGGTCATATTCTCTGATACTTTCTTTGTGTTTACCATGGGGCTTAAATTTAACATCTTAAATCTATAACAATCTTGTTTTTCTTTGATACCAACTTAACTTCAATAGGAGATGTAAACTATGTGCCTATACTCCTCCATTCCCCCACTGTTATGTAGTTCTTGTCAAAAATTACATATTTTACATTGAGTCCAAAACCACTGATTTATCATTACAGTTTATGTATTTTACATCCTGTAGGAAGTAGTGGAGTTACAAATCAAAAATACAGTAATATTGGTATTTATATTTGCCATGTGATCTTTACTGAAAATCTTTATTTCTTCATGTGGTTTCATTCAATTGTTTAGTGCCTCTTCCTTTCAACCTGCTCAATTACCTTTAACATTTCCTATAGGACTGATGTACTGGTGATGAAGTCCCTCAGCTTTTGATTATCTGGGAATGTTTTCATCTCCCCCTCATTTTTACCCTCCAGTTGTTTGTGAATTTTCTAAGTCTCTGATGGTCATTGACTTCTATTTGTATTCCATTGTGGTCAGAGAAGGTGCTTTGAATAAATTCAATTTTTTAAAATTTATTGAGTCTTGTTTTATGTCCCAGCATATGGTCTACTCTGGAGAAAGATCTGTGATCACCAGACAAGAATGTGCATCCTGGTGACCTGGGATGCAATGTTCCATATATGTCTGTTAAATTTCTCTATATCTCTCGCTCCTTTCTTTGTTTCTCTGTTGGTAGGGCTCCCTTTAGCGTCTGAAGTAGAGCAGGTCTTTTGTTAGCAAAATTTCTCAGCATTTGTCTGTGAAAAATTTAAGCTCTCCCTCAAATTTGAAGGAGAGCTTTGCTGGATAAAGTATTCTTGGCTGGAAATGTTTCTCTCTCAGAGTTTTAAATACGTCATGCCACTGCCTTCTCTCCTTCATGGTGGCCACTGAGTAGTCACAACTTAGTCTTATGTTGTTTCCTTTGTATGTGGTGAATTGCTTTTCTCTTGCTGCTTTCAGAACTTGCTCCTTCTCTTCAGTATTTGATAGTCTGATCAGAGTATGTCTTGGAGCAGGTTTATTTGGATTTATTCTACTTGGAGTTTACTGGGCATTTATGCTTTGTGTATTTATATTGTGTAGAAGGCTTGGGAAGTTTTCCCCAACAATTTATTTGAATACTCTTTCTAGACCTTCACCCTTCTCTTCCCCTTCTGGGACACCAATGAGTCTTAAATTTGGACATTTCATTTTATCTATCATATCCCTGAGATCCACTTCAATTTTTTTGACTTTTTTCTCCATTCTTTCTTTTCTTCTATCATTTTCTGTTCTATGGTCCTCAAGAACGCTGAGTCACTGTTCAACTTCCTCTAATCTTGTATTATGAGTATCCAGAGTCTTTTTAATTTGGCCTACAGTTTCTTTTATTTCCATAAGATCTATTTTTTTATTTACTCTTGCATTTTCTTCTTTATGCTCTTCTAGGTTCTTCTTTATGTCCTTTATATCCTGTGCCATGCTCTTCTTCATGTCCTTTATATCCTGTGCCATGTTCTCATTGTTTGTCTGTAGTTCTTTGATTAATTGCTCCAAGTACTGTGTCTCTTCTGATCTTTTGATTTGGGTGTTTGGGTTTGGGTTCTCCATATCATCTGGTTTTATCATATGCTTTAAAATTTTCTGTTGTTTTTGGCCTCTTGGCATTTGCTTTACTTGATAGGGTTCTTTCAGGGTCTATGAAATACCAATCTCTAATTTGTCAGATCTACAGCTTTGTGGTGTACGCTTTAACTAACCAGCAGATGGCATCTGCAAGTCACCTATTCCCTTCAAGTGAGTTCTCCCCAACTTAGTCTTTGTGGTGTGTGGGGGTCTGATTCTTGTGGGGTTCAATTGGTGCACTAAGTTTGGGTGTGTTGTTGGTGCTGTCCACCCTGAATGTGGGGCATTTGTCTGGGTTGTTAGGGAGGCAGGGCAGCTTTAATATTCAAACCTCCAGGTGTTCTAAGAGATTTAAGGCTGTTGCAAGGGTCTAAGCTTTCATTTGAGTCTTCCACAGATTGTCTCTGCCACTGACCCACAAGTCCTTGGTACTGGCGTAGGGTCCCTGGGATTTCCGAGCAGGCCTCCCTTCTCAGCTGTGCTCTTCCAGGACCTCTGCTGAGAGAAGGCTGTGCCACATCACAAGGGTGTGCTGGCCCTCCAGGGAAGCCCTGGGCCACTAGGCCATGCAGGGGCATTCCCAGCCTGCTTTAAAGATGGTTGAATTGGGCATGCTAATTTCTCCCTTTTTGCACAGCTCCACCTTCCCTGCTCCAGGACAATTAGCTGTGGGTGCCCTAAAGGCCACTGTCCATGGCCAATATGGTGGTGTGTGTGCAGTGCTGTGGGAATCACTCCCTGTCACACTGGGACCCTTGGCCCAGCTCCGGGCTGTAGCTCTGGCCTGGGCAGTAGTGTCTCCAGCCCACTGGGGAGATGGCTACAGGGGGCATGGTTTCTTGCTCCTTTTGGCTCCCCTCTGCCCCTCTGGCCCCAGAAAAATCAGCAGTGGGCTATCCTCCATGCCAGACACTGAGACGTTGGCCCAGCCCACTCCTGCTGTGCTTCACTGCATGGTTCTCACTGTCGTAACCACAGCTGCTCCTGGGGTTTTTTTTTAAAGAACAATTCTATCTCAAATGCCAACCCATGGTTTCCCCACACTGCAGCATGGCCACTGGACTTTCAGCCAGCTCACTCACTCATTTCAGAATGCAGACTCCTGGTTTCACCAAATGCATGGTCCCTGTGGATTTAGCAGAACTTGTCCGGGTGGTGCATTGCTGGGAACTGGTGTTCTAGGTCACTTTCTGGCTTTTATCTAGTATTTTTCATGGAGGTGTTTTTTGCCTTCTCTCACCTAGCCACCATCTTAGGTTCTCTCTCATTCTTTTTTAATTTCTGTGAGGTCAGTGCGAGTGTTCCCCTTTTCATTTCTGATTTTATTTGTTTGCCTCTTCTCTCTTGTTTTCTTTCTCATTTGAGCTAGAGACCTATAGATTTTATTCATCCTTTCAAAGAGTCATCTTTTAGGTTTGTTGATCTCTATTATTTTTGTTTTATTCTCTAAAGTTTCTCCATTCTAATCTTTATTGTTTCTTTCTGTTGTAGTTTGCTAAAGCTTCCAGAATGCAAAACACCAGAAATAGATTGGCTTTTATAAAAGGGGGTTTATTTGGTTACACAGTTACTGTCTTAAGGCCATAAAGTGTCCAAGGTAATGCATCAACAATCAGGTACCTTAGCTGGAGGATGGCCAATGGCATCTGGAAAACCTCTGTTAGCTGGGAAGGGATGTAGCTGGCATCTGCTCCAGAGTTCTGGTTTTGAGATGGCTTTATCCCAGGACATTCCTCTCTAGGCTACAGTTACTGAAAAATGTCACTCTTCATTGCTCTTGGAGCATTTTTCCTCTCTTAGCTTCTCTGGAGCAAAAGTCTGCTTTCTTTTTTTTTGTATTTTATTCTATTTTTATTTATTTATTTTTTAAATCTTCATTTTATTGAGATATATTCACATACCACGCAGTCATACAAAACAAATCGTACATTCATTTGTTCACAGTACCATTACAAAGTTGTACATTCATCACCTAAATCAATCCCTGACACCTTCATTAGCACACACACACAAAT
This sequence comes from Choloepus didactylus, assembly GCF_015220235.1. NCBI lineage: Eukaryota > Metazoa > Chordata > Mammalia > Pilosa > Megalonychidae > Choloepus > Choloepus didactylus. The sequence continues at coordinate 79,277,085 of NC_051334.1, read as the reverse complement.
AACAAGAATAATAATTAAAGTGAAAAAGAGCAATTGAAGTAAAAAAGAACACTGGGTACCTTTGTCTGTTTGTTTGTTTCTTTCCCCTATTTTTCTACTCATCCATCCATAAACTAGACAAAGGGGAGTGTGGTCCTTATGGCTTTCCCAATCCCATTGTCACCCCTCATAAGCTACATTTTTATACAATTGTCTTCGAGATTCATGGGTTCTGGGTTGTAGTTTGATAGTTTCAGGTATCTACCACCAGCTACCCCAATTCATTAGAACCTAAAAAGGGTTGTCTAAATTGTGCATAAGAGTGCCCACCAGAGTGACCTCTTGGCTTCTTTTGGAATCTCTCTGCCACTGAAGCTTATTTCATTTCCTTTAACATCCCCCTTTTGGTCAAGAAGATGTTCTCCATCCCATGATGCTGGGTCTACATTCCTCCCTGGGAGTCATATTCCACATTGCCAGGGAGATTCACTCCCCTGGGTGTCTGATCCCATGTAGGGGGGAGGGCAGTGATTTCACCTGCCAAGTTGGCCTAGCTAGAGAGAGAGGGCCACATCTGAGCAACAAAGAGGTATTCAGGAGGAGGCTCTTAGGCACAATTATAGGGAGGCCTAGCCTCTCCTTTGCAGCAACTGTCTTCCCAAGGGCAATCTTCAAACTGTCTTTCATCTGCAGCTACTCTCTCAGTTTCTGTGCATTCTTCAGAATGTCCCTCTTGGCTGTAGCAAGCTCATTCCTTCTGTCTGAGCTAATATGGTGCTCCAGTAAACTAAACAAAGCCCATGCTGAATGGGTGAGGCCACACCTCCATGGAAATTATCCAACAAAATATCTCACCATCAATAGAGTGATCACATCTCCATGGAAACATCCAATCAAAAGTCTCCAACCCAATCAACACCAATACATTTCCTGACCACACAAGACTGCATCAAAGATAATGGTGTTCTGGGGAACATGATACATCCCAACCAGCACACTTTCCTTTTACTCACTTTGAGTTTAATTTGCATTTCTTTTTATAAATCTACATTTGTGAGGTTAGGTCTCTGATTTGATATCTTTTTTCTTGGTTGATACATATTGCATTTACCACCTAACCTCTCCTCTGCCCTCCTCCTCAGACATCCCTTCCCATAATACCCTGGATCCATGCCAAGCTTTGAATTAAACTTGAGTTCATATTTCCCCTGGATGCATCTTGTTTTGATAAAATAGCACATACCCACATGTTTTCCCTATACTTGCACACAAGCAACCATATATAATCTGGAGAGCAGTTGTTAAACCTGCAAACAGACTCAATTGTACTTCTTTCTACCTTGATGTCCATTGCAAGGTAGCTTCAGCTCTCTGTAAGTTCATCTAATATTTGTTTTTTGGACAGTTTACTCTGGTGTTCAGTGACTCTTCATTCATAATATCATCTGGCCCCATTGTAGGGTGCTTGGGGCAGCCCTGGCTGTGTCTCCTTCTATTTCTTCTTTCTGGGCAAGCCCTGCTACTGGTTCAATAGGATGAAACAATTGCCTTGGCCAGGAGGATTCCAGAGAAATGGGTTGGGGAAAAGTGGAGCTGACTGAAGAAATCTTGGGCTGGCCACAAGGTTCTAAGTGGGGCTTTGTTGCATGTCTCTTAGAAGTCCTCAGACTTCCCTAGTAGTACAGTGATGCTCCAAAAACCATGGCATATTTTGCTCCCTGCTGAATGGGCTAACATTTCACTCAAGCTGCAAGATAAAGCAGATGGTTTCTGAGGTAATGTGGCACCTACTGTAAGCAGTAGGAGTGGCTACTCAGGCACAGTTAACAGCTGAGGCCTGAGAACACAAACTATAGGATGAGGTGCAGTTGGTCCAAGACATGAAGTTAACAGCTTTGCTGTTAATTGAAATGCCAGAGAAAGCAATAAGGTGAGGGTATGCTGAACAAATTGGCCTGACAGTATAAAAAGGTATGGGTTGGAAAAGTCTCTCTAAAGTAAAGGTATAGACTATAGTACAGGTTCCTGATGGGGATGCAAAGAACTGCAATCCTTTAGGAAGTGAAAATGAGTCCAATGAGGCCAATGAGTCAGTTCAAGTAGTCACATCAGATGATGAGGGAGGAAAAATAACTCTGCATGCTAGTCCCTTTTTAGAGGATAAGGTAAAACAGGCTAGACCAACAGGAGCTCAAGGTCCTTTTCCACTAGCAAATACAATGTATTTCATTCAGGAACATACCCAAGGGTAGCTGATTGATGCCACTACCTATTTCTGTTTGCTTACAGTTTTAAGATTGTATTCTAAAAGCCACTGTTACAATTCCCCCTAAAACAATATTCATTTCCAATATTGGGAATTGGGACGTTGTGCATTCTGGCTGCTTTGTGCTAACAATTGGGGAGAAGTAATTAAGGGGTCATCTGGTGAAATCTCTGACTCATAACTTGTAGATATTGCTGGTTTCCTTCAGGGGAGAATGGACCATTCTTAGCTGGAGTTGTAACAGTGACTTTTAAAATATAATCTTAAAACTGTAAGCAAGTAGGAAATTGTAAAGTAGCCTTAAATGTAACCTTCAAGGCTGGAAACAGGCTATAATGGAAGCTTGTATTCTCACAAAGGAGCAATATGTAAATGTAAAGTCTAAAGCAGTATGTAGATGTAAAATTTGTATCTTTCACAGGTGTCACCTAGTTCCTGAAGAAAACAGGGAAACAGGAAATAACTAAATTGATTAACTCCCTTTGTCTCTATTGGGTTTAGCCAATTAATCACTGGGAGATTGCCCCAAACCTCCTAGATACTCTTGTTGCATGTTAATTAAATGATTCTCTCTCTTTTGCTCTGAACCTGGGTATAAAACCCAATTGAAGAAACACTTGAGAGAGACAGATTTGGGAAAGCTTCCTCTGTCTTTCCACCAGCATACACAATACACCATCTTTTCCTCTTCAGCCTGGTTCAGTGTGACTTCTATTGGCTGCACTGAGTGATGAACCCAGATTTGGGAAGTGCCCCTTCTACAGTCCCAGGAGAAAAAAGACAGAAAGGGGCAGAAGAAATATTCAAAGATATGATGACAGAGACTTCTCAAATTTAGCAAAAGATGTGAATATGCATATCCAAGAAGCCCAGGGGAAAAAAATGGAATAAACCTGAAGAAAAAATACAACCCATCATATATTGATCAAGTTATCAAGTTCAAAGGGCAAGGAAACAGTTTCAAAAGCTGCAATAAAAAAGCAATTTGCTTGGCATAACAGAGTCCCAATTAGAATGAGTGCCAAGTTTTCATCAGAAACCAGGGTGTGCCAGTTTGAATGTATTGTATCCCCCAAACGCCATTATCTTTGATGTAGTCTTGTGGGGCAGACGTTTTGGTGCTGATTAGATTTGCTTGGAATGTGCCCCACCCAGCTGTGGGTGATGACTCTGATGAGATATTCCCATGGAGGCATGGCCCCACCCATTCAGGGTGGGACTTGATCAGTGGAGCCATATAAATGAGCTGACTCAAAGAGAAGGAACTCAGTGCAGCTGTGAATGATGTTTTGAAGAGGAGCAAGCTTGCTAGAGAGGAACATCCTGGGAGAAAGCCATTTTGGAACCAGAACTTTGGAGCAGATGCCAGCCACATGCCTTCCCAGCTAACAGAGGTTTTCTGGACGCCATTGGCCATCTTCCAGTGAAGGTACCCGATTACTGATGTGTTACCTTGGACACTTTATGGCCATAAGACTATAACTGTGTAGCCAAATAAAACCCCTTTTTATAAAAGCCAATCCATCTCTGGTGTTTTGCATTCTGCAGCATTAGCAAACTAGAACACAGGGAGATCAAAAGGCAGTGGGTTGAAATACTTAAAGTACTGAAAGATAAAACTGCCAGCCAAGACTTTTGTAACTAATGAGATTTTTTAAAATGAGGGAGAAATGAAAACCTTTTCAGGAAAAACAAAGCTGAGGGAGATCCTCTCTACTTGACCTACTCTATAAGAAATGCTAAAGGGAGTTCTTCATATTAAAATGAAAGGACACTAGAAAGTGGCTCAAGGTGTCATAAAGAAACAAAGACCTGAACTAAAGTAATCATTTGGGTAATTATAAATGCTGGTATTATAGTGGTGAATAGTTTGTCATGTAACTCCACTAGTTACTTCCTTTGGGTGCAAAAATTCAAATGCATAAAATGTAATGATAGGGACTTCTGGGGAGATGGCAGAATAGATGAGGTGGGCCAAACTTCTCCTCCATGAAAGAAACTAGAAAAGGGCCTAGGATGACAAGCAAAGTGGTTTCATGGTGCCAGTGACCAGAGAGGGACATCTACAATACATGGTGAGGACTATGAGATGGAAAGAAACTGTGTCTCAAAGGATGGATGAGTTTATTCATCAGGGACTGCTGCTGATGGCTGGCAGTGGCAGGACAGCCACCAAGCAGGGGAGTGAGCTGCTCACCACTCCTGTGCACCAATCTCAGCAATTACCTGGGGAGAGAAATCTCCACAGCCACATGGCCAGGAGCTCCCATGAGGCAACCTGGGAGGCAGCAGACCAGTGTTGATCACATTTACTCTCCCTCCATGGAAGTACATGGTGTACATGGGCAGAAGGCAGAGATAGGTGAAGGCAGCTCACAGAGGCACCTGGAGCACCTCCCATACCCCAGAGGCTTATGGGCCCATGGCAGGCAGGGAGCAGGCCATGTTTGAGCTGGGAGTGATCCACTTGGAGGCCCAGGAATCACCAGACCCATGGTGCCCTTAAGTGGATTCCCTACCAAAAAGTACAGGGCCCACACCACACACATGGAAAAATGGTGCACTGATTGGATTTCCACCTGGTTTATACAGTGCTCAGCACACAGACAAATTTGGGCTAAAGTTGGCTTAATGGTGAGAGGGGGCTCAAGAGTGCAATATGCTGGGAAGACTGGAAAAGTGCACTCTAGCAAGCCACTGCTCAGCCAAAAATATATGTGTTCAAATAATCCTGCATTTCCCAAAATAGCATTATCAAGATAAGCAAATACCCTGAAACCAACAGAAAATCATAAAGCACATGAAGAAACAAGTAGATATGGACACACTGCCTTCCCCCTACATGGGATCTGACACCCAGGGGAGTGAATCTCCCTGGCAAAATGGAATATGACTCCTGGGGAGGAATCTGGACCTGGCATCATAGGATGGAGAACATCTTCTTGACCAAAAGGAGGATGTGAAAGGAAATGAAATAAGCTTCAGTGGCAGAGATTCCAAAAGGAGCCAAGGGTTCATGAAGTGAGGTCCCTTTCCCTTAATCCCAAAACATCTGCAAAGCAACAGTGTTGTGTAAACAGCATTAGGCCATGAGGAGGGGGGAGTGAGACTGGGCCTGTACCAGTTAAAGAAATCAAAACTTTACTGTTTAGGGGAGGCAAAGCTGCAGTTGCACACATCAGCCAAGCGTAACCCTTTTAACAATAACTGCTCCAGGTCCAAGTGAAACTTTTTGTAACCCTTTAATAATCAATAGCTGCTCCAGTCCCAAGTGAAACTCTTTGTGAAATTGTTTTTGTGAAATTGTTTTGTATGATCAATAACTGCTCCAGTTCCAAGTGAAACTCTTTGTGTAATTGTTTTTTGTGATCAAGAGCTAAACTGCCAACTCTGCTTCTGTTAGAATAGCTTGCTTGCTTGCGTTTCTAGGATACGGTTTCTGTCTATATAAGGCACCAGCACACACAGGTGGGGGCTGCTTGCTGAACTCCCTGCGCAGAGTGAGAGACGGCAGCCGCCTGCTAGCTGGCTAATAAAAGGCTCTTTAAATTCTGTTTGGCTGTCTCGTACTTTAACTCGCAGGCACCGTAACAGTTCACTCTGGTGGGCACTCTTACATACAATATAGACAAACCTTTTTAGGTTCTAATGAATTGGAATAGCTAGCAGTAAATACCTGAAACTATCAAACTACAACCCAAAACCCATGAATCTTGAAGACAATTGTATAAAAATGTAGCTTATGAGGGGTGACAGTGTGATTGGGAAAGCCATATGGACCATGCTCCCCTTTGTCCAGTGTATGGATGGATGAGTAGAAAAATGGGGGCAAAAATAAAGATACCCAGTGTTCTTTTTCACTTTGTTTTTTTCAGTTTAATTTTTATTCTTATTATTTTTGTGTGTGTGGTAATGAAAATGTTCAAAAATTAATTTTGATGATGAATGCACAACTATATAATGGTAATGTGAACAATTGAATATATGCTTTATATGACTGCATGGTATGTGAATATATCTCAATAAAAATGAATTAAGAAAAGAAGAAGAGATGGACAAGCCAAACAACCAAATTAAAAAAAAAAAAAAGATTAGAGAGAGAACTTGGAGCAATTAATCAAAGAAGCACACACAAATTTCCAAAAAACGTCAGTGAGTTGGGTAAAGACACGAAGGACATCAAGAAGACTCTAGAAGAGCATAATGAAAAATTTGAAAGAGTAAATAGAAAAGCAGCTCTTATGGAAATACACTGTTGATCAAATTAAAAATATACTAAAGACACACAACAGCAGATTTGAAAAGGCAAAAGAAGGAATAGGTGGATTAGATTACAGACAATTGAATATGAGAACACAAGAACAAATAGTGAAAAAATTGAAAAATTTCAAATAATCTCAAGGAAATGATGGACAACATGAAGAATGCAAATATAAGAATGATGGGTGTCCCAGAAGGAGAAGAGAAGGGCAAAGGGCTAGGAAGAATATTTGAAGACATAATTCGGAAAAACCTCCCAACCCTTCTAAACTACAAAAATATGCAAATCAAAGATGCCCTGTGAACTTCAAATAGGATAAATCCAAATAAACCTACTCTGAAGACATCTACTAATTGGATTGTCAAATACTGAGTAGAAGGAGAAAGTCCTGAAAGCAGCAAAAGAGAAGTGAATCACCACATACAAGGGAAACCGCATAAGAATAAGAACTGGCTATACAGTGGGCACCATGGAGGTAAGAAGGCAGTGATATGACATATTTAAGATTTTGAAAGAGAAAAATTGCCAGCCATTGAATTTTTATCCAGCAAAGCTCTCTTTCAGAATTCAGGGAGAGTTTAAAATTTTCACAGACAAACAAATGCTGAGAGAAATTTTTAACAAGAGACATGCACTGCAAGGAATATTAAAGGGATTTCTACCTAGAGCTGAGGAAAAAGAAAGGAGAGAGATGTCTGGAGAAGGGCACAGAACTGAAGAATGTTAGAAAGGGTAAATTAAAGGGGAAAAAAGAGAGAGGGGAAACTGATCTGACAAATAAAAACCAGAGTATAATATGGTTGGTTCAAGAACTGCTTTCACTTTAATAACATTGTTCAATTTAAAAACAATGAATGTGAATGGATTAAACTTCCCAATTAAAAGATACAGATTGGCAGAATACATTAAAAATGATCCATTGACCATTGATATACTCCTTTCAAGAGACTCATCTTAAACCCCGTGACACAAAGAGGTTGAAAGTGAAAGGATTGAAAAAATACTCCACACAAGCTGCAACCAAAAGAAAGCAGGGGTAGCAAATCTAATATCAGACAAAATAGACTTTAAATGCAAAGTTGTCATAAGAGACAAAGAAGGACACTCTATATTAATAAAATGGACAATTCACCAAGAAGAAATAACAATCATAGATTCTACGAACTCAATCAAGGAACTCCAAAGTACATGAGAAAAACATTGGCAAAATGGAGGGAGAAATAGAAGTTCTTACAATAAAGGTGGGATACTTTAATACACCACAATTCTTTATGCATAGAATAACTAGACAGAGGATCAATAAGGACATCGAGAACCTAAACAATATGATAAATGAATTAGACTTAGCAGACATGTATAAATCATTACATCCCAAATTACTAGGATATACATTCTCCTCTAGCACCCTTGGAAAGTTCTCCAGGATAGATCATATGCTGGGGCACAAAACAACTCAATAAACTGAAAAAGATTGAAATTATTCAAAGCACATTCTCTGATCATAATGAAATGCAACTAGAAATCAATAACTACTGATAGGGAAATTTACAGCTCTAAATGCATACATTAAAAAAGAAGAATAAGCCAAAACCCTAGTCTTAACTGAACAACTGAAGAAGCTAGAGAATGATCAGCAAAATAACCCTAAATCAATAAGTAAAGAAATAACAAGGATTAAAACTGAAATAAATGATCTGGATAACAACAACAACAACAAAAAACAGAGAGAATAAATAAAACAAAAAGTAGGTTCATTGAGAAGATCAACAAGATTCACAGACCCTTAGTTGGACTGACAAAGTTAAAAGAGAGAAGACCCAAAAAATCAGAAATGAGAGGAGGACATTACTGTGGATCCCACAGGATTTTAAAAAATCATAAGAGGATATTATGAAGAACTGTACACAAACAAACTAGACAACCAAGATGAAATGGATAATTTCCTGGAAACCCATGAACAGCCTTGACTTACCTGAGAAGAAATAGAAGACCTCAACAAACCAATCACAAGCAAAGAGATCCAATCAGTCATCAAAAATCTTCCTACAAATAAAAGCTGATGGTCAGATGGCTTCACAGGGGAATTTTACCAAACATTCCAAAAAGAACTGACATAATTCCTGCTCAAACTCTTTAAAAAAATTGAGGGTAAAGGAACACTACATGACTCATTTTATGAAGCTAACATCACTCGAATACCAATCCAGATAAAGATACTACAAGAAAGGAAAACAACAGGCCAATCTCCCTATTGAATATGGATGCAAATATTCTCAACAAAAATCTTCCAAATCAAATCCAAAGACACCTTAAAAGAATCATACACCAGGACCAAGTGGGGTTCATTCCAGGCATGCAGGGATGTTTCAATATAAGAAAATCAGTCACTGTAATACAGCACGTTAGCAAATTGAAGGGGAAAAATCAAATGATCATCTAAATAGATACTGAAAATACATTTGACAAAATTCAGCATCCTATTTTGATAAAAACATTTTAAAAGGTAGGAATTGGAGCAAACTTCCTCTAATATGACAAAGGGCATATATGAAAAATCCATACCCAGCATAACACAAAATGGTGAGAGACAGAAATCCTTCCCCCAAAGATCAGGAATGAGACAAATGGCCATTGTCACCACTATTATTCAACATTGTGCTAGATGTTCTAGCCAGAGTAATCTGGCAAGACAAAGAAATAAAAGGCACCCAAACTGAAAAGGAAGAAATAAAACTGTCATTATTTGCAGATGATATGATCTTATTTTTTGAAAATCCTTAGAAATCAACAACAAAGCTACTTGAGATAAAAGAATTCAGCAAAGTGGCAGGGTACATGATTAATGCACAAAGTCAGTAATGCTCTTATACACTAGAAATGGCCTAACTGAAGAGACACTCTAGAAAAAAATTCAATTCACTATAGCAAATAAAAAATCAAGTAACTAGGAATAACTTAACCAAGGATGTAAAATACCTCTACATAGAAAATTACATAACTTTACTAAAAGAAATCAAAGAGGACTGAAATAAATGGAAAGATATTCCATGTTCATGGATAGCAGGGCTAATCATCATTACAATGTAAATTCTACCCCAACTGACCTACAGATTCAACACAATTCCAATCAAAATTTCAACAACCTACTTTGCAGACTTGGAAAAGCTAGTTATTAACTTTATTTGGAAGGGAAAGGTGCTGAAATTGCCAAAAACATTCTAAAAATGATGAACAATGTAAAAGGGCTTATACTTCTGACCTTAAAGCCTACTAAAACCAGAGTGGTCAAAACAGCATGGTACTGGTGAAAAGGTAGACACATGGATCAATGTAATCAAAATGAGAGTTCAGAAATAGACCCCCAGATCTATGGTTAACTGATTTTTGATAAGGCCCCCAATCCACTGAACTGGGAGAGAAGAGTCTCTTCAACAAATGGGGCTGGGAGAATGGGATATCAATATCCAAAAGAATGAAAGAGGACCTCTACCTCAGACCCTATCCAAAAATTAATTCAAAGTGGATCAGAGACCTCAATATAAGTGACAGTACTATAAAACTCCTAGAAGATAACATATGAAATGTCTTCAAGACCTATTGCTCTACTTTGCTAATGCTGCTGGAATGCAAAACACCAGAAATGGATTGGCTTTTATAAAGGGGGTTTATTTGGTTACACAGTTACAGTCTTAAGGATACATCTTCAAGACTTTGTGCTAGGCAATTGTTTCTTAGACTTTACATACAAAGCACAAGCAACAAAAGAAAAAAAATAGATAAATGAGACCTCACCATAAATAAATCCTTTTCTGTATCAAAGAACATTATCATGAAAGAAAAAAGACACCCTATTCAATGGAAGAAAATATTTGGAAATCACATATTTGATAAGATTTAATATGCAGAATATATAAAGAAATCCTACAATTCAACAATAAAAGGCAAACAGCCCATTTAAAACATGGGCAAAGGACTTGAATAGACATTTCTCCAAAGAAGATATAAAGGTTGCTAAAAAGCACATGAAAAGATGCCCAACACCACTAGCTATTATGGAAATGAAAATCAAAACCACAATGAGATATCATTTACATTCATTAGAATGGCTACTATTAAAAAACAGAAAGCTGGGCAGATCTAAGATGGTGGCATAGAGAGGAGTGGAAGCTAGTTAGTCCCCCTGGAACAACTAATAAACAGCCAGGAACAGCTAGTAAATAATCCAGAATAACTGTTGGGAGACAAACTTGACTGTCCATTCATCATACACCAACTGATTTGGGAGGAATGCCCAAGATTGCAGCATAAAATCTGTAAGTAAAAACCAGCTCCAAGCTGGGAGCCCCCTCCCCCCATGGCCCAAGCTGCAAAGCCTTGTGGTGTTAGAGAGCAGCTCTCTCCAAGCAAGTGAATATAGCTCAGCTGAGCTCCAACTGATGTTCTAATTAAGAAGCATGGACTGCTTGATATGAATCCCCAACAAGCAGACAAAGGCTTTGGGTGAAGATTGCCCTTGGAGAGCCAGAGTGTGGCCATGGACTGGTCCTGAAGGGGGCTTTCTGTCCCTGTTTTGGCTCAGTAGAGAAGGCCTCAGCCATTTTCAGTTCCCAGTGCACTGACCCAGGCAAGGGTGGAGATAGCACAGGGAGAGATCATTGAAATGCTAATGACCTCTCCCTAGGGGGTCTATCTTCCCTAAGAGGAAAGGGGTTGGACCCAGCTCCACTACCCACCTTCCATTCAGAACAAGACCCCAGAGCCTGGGGGAAAACAGCCACAGGCCACACCTCCTTACATCAGTCTGGAGTTACAGGCTGACAGGTGCCACCTGCTGGGCAGAAAAGCACAGTGACCCAAGGCCTCACAGGGTGTACCAATTTTCTAAGACACACCCTCAGGGAAAATGGATACTGAATAGTTCTTCCTTCTGGGACCAGAGCCCATTTTGTTCTGGGAAAACCTGATTGGAGTAACCAAGGGAACCATGCATAGACAACAGAAAACTACAACCTACACTAAGAAAAATGAAGTTATGATCCAGTCAAAGGAAAAAACTTACACTTCACCTGAGATACAGGAATTGAAACAACTAATACTGTCAATTCAAAAAGTTTAAGGAAGATATGGCAAAAGAGATGAACTATGTAATGAAAACACTGGGTGTATATGAGGTAGAAATTGAAAGTTTGGAAAACCAACTGGCAGAATCTTTAGAAATGAAAGGCACAACAAAAGTGATGAAAGATACAATGGAAACATACAACAGCAGATCCCAAGAGGCAGAAGAAAACACTCAGGAACTGGGGAACAAGGCACCTGAAAGCCTACACACAAAAGAACAGATAGAGAAAAGAAAGGAAAAATGCAAGCAATGTCTCCAGGAACTTAAGGACAAAACAAAAATCAGAAATGCACATGTCATTGGTATCCCAGAAGGAGAAGAGAAGAGAAAAGGAGCAGAAGCAATAATAGAGGAAATAATCAATGAAAATTTCCCATCTCTTATGAAAGACATAAAATTATGCATCCAAGAAGCACAGCATACCCCAAACAGAATAAATCTGAATAGGCCTATGCCAAGACACTTAATAATCAGATTATCAAACATCAAAGATAAAGAGAGAATCCTGAAAGCAGCAAGAGAAAAGCAATCCATCACATAGAAAGGAAGTTTGATAGGACTATGTGTGGATTTTTCAATAGAAACCATGGAGGCAAGAAGGAAGTGGGGTGATAAATTTAAAATACTGAAAGAGAAAAACCACCAGTCAAGAATCCTATATCTGGCAAAACTGTCCTTCAGATATGAGGGAAAGCTTAAAATATTCTCTGACAAACAGACAATGACAGAGTTTGTGAACAAGATACCTGCTCTACAGGAAACACTAAAGGAAGGACTGCAGACAGAAAGGAAATGACATGAGTGAGAGGTTTGGAAAACACTTTTGGGAGATAGTAGCACAGCAACGTAAGTACACTGAACAAAGATGACTGTGAGTATAGTTGAAAGAGGAATGTTGGGACCATGTGGGACACCAGAAGAAAGGTGAAGGATAAAGACTGGGACTGTGTAACTCAGGGAAACTTAGGGTGCTTAATGATTGTAATAAAAGGTACAAATATGTTTTTACATGAGGTACAACAAATGAATGTCAACATTGCAAGGTGTTAAAAATAGGTTGGGCTTGGGGGGAAAGTACAGTCAATGCAAACTAGAGACTATAATTAATGGAAACATTGTATTATGCTTCCTTTAAAATAACAAAGGCAATATACCAAAGCTAAATGTATATGGGGGTGGATAGGGGAAGGATATGGGACTCATGGCATTGGTGATGTTGTCTGACTCTTTATTCTACTTTAGATTAATGCTATCTTTCCTTTTGTTGCTTTCTAGCTGTCATGGTTTTTGTTGTTTTTTTCCTCTCTCTCTTTCTCTTTTCTTTTTCTTTGGTCTCTCTGCCTTCTTTAACTCTTCCTCCTTTGTGGAAGAAATGGAGATGTCCTTATATAGATAGTGGCAATGGTGTTGGATACATAAATACATGACTATACAGGGAAACAATGATTGTTTACTTAGGACAGAATGTATGGTGTGTGAACAAAACTGTCTTAAAAGTAAGGGGTTGATGAAGAAACCTTGAGGGCACTATATTGAGTAAAATAAGACAGACACATAAAGGCAAATATTGCAGGGTCTCACTGATATGAACTAATTATAATATGTAAACTCATAGACATGAAATGTAAGTTACCAGGATATAGAATGAGGCTAATAAATGGGAAGCAGTTGCTTATTATAAGCAGAATATTCAACTAGAGTGAACTTAAATGCTTGGAAATGAACAGGGATGATGGCAGCATGTTGTGAGAATAACTAACAGTGCTGAATGGTGTGTGAAGGTGATGGAAAAGGTAAGCTCAGAGTCACACATGTCACCAGAAGGAAAGTTGGAGGTTAAAAGATGGGAATGTATAAAACAGTGAATCTTGTGGTGGGCAATGTCCTTGATTAACTATGCAAATATTAGAAATCTCTCTCATGGACTAGAAAAAATGTATGGCATTATAACTAGAAGTTAATAATAGAGAGGCATATAGGAAAAAATATATAGCTGTTGCAAACTATCTACTACAGTTAGTAGTATTTTAACATTCTTTTATCAACAGTAACAAATGTACCACATCAAAACTATTAATCAATAATGGAGGAGGGGTGGTTAGGGGTATGGGAGGATTTGAGTTTCCTTCACTTGTCTTTATTTATTTTCTGGAGTAATGAAAATGTTCTAAAAATTGAAAAAAATTAATTGTGATGGATGCGCAGCTGTATGATAGTATCATGGACAACTGTACACTTTGGATCTTTGGATAGCTGTATGGTATGTGAACAATCTCAATAATATATATATATATATAAGAAAAAAATCAGAAAATTACAAGTGTTAGAGAGGATTTGGAAAAATAGGAACACTCATTCATTGCTGATAAAAATGTAAATTGGTAAAGCTGCTGTGGAAGCAGTTTGGCAGTTTCTTGGGAAGCTAAGTATAGAATTACCATATGGCAATTCCACTTCTAGGTATATAACCAGAAGAACTGAAAGCAAGGGACTCAGATATGTGCACACCAGTGTCCATAGTGACATTATTCACAATTGCCAAAAGATGGAAGTAACCCAAGTGTCCATCAACTGAAGTATAGATAAACAAAATATGGCATATACATACAATGGAATATTACTCACATGTAAAAAGGAATGCAATTCTGATGCATGTGTCAACCTGGATGAACCTTGATGATATCACGCTGAGTGAAATAAGCTGGACATTAAAGGACAAATACTTTATCATCTCACTGAGATGAATGAATTATAACAAGCAAACTCATAGAGTTAGAATCTAGACTATAGGTTACCATGGGCTTGGTTGGTGTTAGAGAATGGGGAGTTGATGCTTAATTTGTACAGAATTTCTATATAAGTTGATCATAAAGTTTTGGTAATGAATGGTTGTAATTGTAGCACAGCACTGTGAATGTAATTAACAGCACTGAATTATATATGTGAATGTGTTTAAAAGTGTAAATTTTAGGTTGTATATATGTTACTAGAATAAAAATTAAAAAACAAAGGAATATACAGCAGATACAGTGAATCCTATTGTAAACAATGGACTACACTTAATAGTATAATTACAAAAATATTCTTCCATTTGTAACAGGTATACCACACTTATGAAAGGTGTTAATAACTGGGTGGTATATGGGCACTCTTTATTTTATGCATGATTATTCTGTAAACCTACATCTTCCATAGTAAAAGAAAAATGTTTTCAAACATCAACTCATAAAGGAATCTAAATTACTCTCACCTATTTGTCATAAAAAAGCTGAAAAAACTAAAAATTATTGACAATTTTGGACCTATAAGATAATTTATGTTGCAGGGCAAATTACTCCTCCCAAGTGTGACAAGGCAGGGGAATACAAACATCACACCTGAGCCTTCCTTATCTGAAACAAGAGCCTTGGAGGCAAAGTGGTAGGAACACCTAAATCATAACTTTGGTGATTTGTTAGCATCTGGTTGTGGATTAGTGAGAGAGAGAATCTCCTGGAGGCTTCAGTCTTATGGGGTCCTTCACACAATTCTGTGTTTTACCTCCAGGAATCCTACCAGTTCCTAAAGTTCTCCTACTTTAGGAGAAAAAAATTACCCTGTTGCTTTGGCAGGTTTGATGAAAGGTAACCATTTTTTAATCCCACAGAGCAATCTCCATAACAAAGTTCTGTCCTTTAGGGGAAATCTATTTACCAGAGCTTTATGCATCCATGGGAGAAGGGAATTGCTACTCTTCTACAGGCCTCTCTAGGCTTCTTATCTCACCTAAGGAGGGGAATAAAATGCTAAGAAACAGTCGTGAAGGTCAGCCCAGGCTCTCAGGCCCACAAAAGACTGAGATTTAATCTTAAGATCATAGAATGTACCCCCAATTTTACTACCATGTATTAGTTAGGGTTATCTAGGGACACAGAATCAGCAAGATGTCTATAAATATAAGATTTTATAAAAGTGTCTCTCACAACTGTGGGGATGCATGAGTCCAAATTCTGTAGGACAGGATGCACAAGTCCAGATTCCATAGGGCAGGCAGTCAACTAGCAACTCTGATGAAGGTGTTCAATGAAATCCTCAGGCAATGAACTGGCAACTTTGATGAACTCCTCAGGAAACACTTCGCTGGTCAGCTGAAGAAGTGAAGGTCCTCTATCTGTCTCGCTTAAAAGTCTTCAACAATTGATTAAATCCAGCTGATTGCATTCTCTCAGTGTGGAAGACACACCCCTTGTCGATGAAAGCAGTCACAGCTGCAGCCAATTGACTGATGATTTAATAAACCAGCCTTCTGGTTTATTAACAGCCACAAATGTCCTTGCAGTAATGGTTAGGACAGTGCTTGCTTGACCAGACACATGGGTACCATCATCTGGCCAAGTTGACACATGAACAAAACCATCACAGTTCACTCCTTGTCAACTTGGCAGTTATACACATCACCTTAAACCATACTTTACCTTTCAGTAGAGAACAATAACAGACATATATTTCACCTGACAATACTCAGCTGTCCTGCATACAACAAAAAAAGCATTAAATCTCTCCAGAACAGGGTTCAAGTTCTTGGGTGATATTAACACTTAAACTTGATTTCCTTTAACTTAAATACTGCAAAATGAACATTATATCATATCACAAGGGGATTAGATAGAGAAGAAAACAAAGATATTTGCTTTACAGACAAGTACAAACATACTCATAACAAAACAAGGAGGAAATATTCATGACACCATAGTCCTCGTTTCTGTAACTGGTCACATGGTCATAGTTTATATTTATCACCACCTTCTTCCATGACCCAGTCCATGTTCCCTTTACCCTCAGCAAGCACTTCAGCTGGCCATGGTTCTTTGCCTGGTGGGGTGACCCAAACCTTCATTCCTGAAGTTTCTTTGCCATTGGTTGTCCTGCCTGGATTGGGTTGCTGCAGGTTTCCATTGATTTTAGTCACAGGGAAAGATAGTATGAGACACCCTAGGGGCCCCCCTGTATTCCTGGAAAACTATTCTTTGCCTCCATTGTGTAGTTGCAGTGCTATTTCCCCTTGATAGTCAGGATCAATCACCCCAGCCAGTACAGTAATCCCCTTCCTTGCCTGTTGATTCAGAGGCATAAGAGCCCAAAGTGGCCAGGTGGCAGTCTTAACTTCCAGTTCAATGGAATTATTGTTGTGTTTCCTGGTGGAAGAACTCATCCCTTTGGAACTAAGACTTGTAGACCAGCAGATCTTAAGCTTGAAGGGACAGGAAGCAAAAATTTTCCAAGTGGATTACTAGAAGTGGTAGTGAGTGGTGCCACTCTTGTTTCCACCCCTTGATTCTTGGAACCATGAATCCTGGCTATGGAAGAAACAGTCCCATAGAGTGGATGCTGATTCAGAGCATAAACAGCCTCTTGGAGAACACTGCAACAGCCCTGCAAGTTATTGTCACCTAGTTAGTGCCATAATTGAGTCTTCAACAGGCCATTGGATGATGGGGAATGTGGTAAGACCAGAGAATTCCATGAGCATGTGCCCATTCCCTCACTTGATTTGCTGTGAAATGGATTCCCTGTTCAGAAACAATGTTGTGTGGAATACCATGATGGTGGATAAGGCATTCCATAAGGCCATGGATGATAGTTTTGGCATGCAGGGGAGGCAAACCCATATCAGGGGTATGTGTCTACTCCATTGAGTATGTGTCTATTGCAGTGAGAACAAATTGCTGCACCTTACATGATGGAAGTGGTCCAATGTAATCAACCTGCCACCAGGTAGCAGGCTGATCAGCATGGGGAATGGTGCAATATTGGGGACTGAGTGTGGGTCTCTGCTGCTGGTAGATTGGGCACTCAGCTGTGGCTGTGGCAAGGTCAGTATTGGTGAGTGAAAGTCCATGCTGCTGAGCCCATACATAGCCTCCATCTCTACCACCATGACCACTTTGTTCATGAGCCCATTGGGAAATGACAGGAGAGGCTGGGGAAAGAGGCTGATTGGTATCTACCAAACATGTCATCTTATACACTTGATTTTTAAAATCTTCCTCTACTGAAGTCACCCTCTGGTGAGCATTCACAGGGGATACAAAAATCTTCATGTTTTTTGCCCACTCAGAAATGTCTATTCACAAACCTCTTCCCCAGACTTCTTTGTTACCAATTTTCTGATCATGTTCCTTCCAAGTCCCTGACCATCCAGCCAAACCATTAGCAACAGCCTATGAATCAATATACAAACACACCTCTGGCCAGCTCTCCTTCCAATAAAAATGAACAACCAGGTACACTGCTCAAAGTTCCTCTTACTGAGAGGATTTCACCTCACCACTGTCCTTCAGAAACATTCCAGAAAGGGGTTGCAGTGCTGCAGCTGTTCACTTTTAGGTTGTGTCAGCATATCATGCAGAATCGTCTGTAAACCAGGCTTGAGTTTTCTCTTCCTCAGTCAACTGATTGTAAGGAATTCCCCAAGATGCCATTGTTGTGGGATGGGAAAGAGAAGGTAAGGTGGAAGGAGTGGGGGCCGTGGGAATTTGTGCCACTTTCTCATGTGACATGTGCCTTCAGGACCTGCTTGAGCTCTGTCTCATATATACCATTTCCATTTTATGATGGAGTGTTGCTGTGCACACCCAACTTTATGGCTTGTTGGGTTGGACAAAACCCAGCTCATGATAGGTAACTCAGGTCTCATGGTAATTTGGTGGCCCATGGTTAAGTGTTCTGTCTTTACTAAGGCCCAAGAGCAGGCCAAAGCTGTTTCACAAATGGAGGGTAGTTACCTGCAGAGTACCATAAGGTTTTATTCCCAAATCCTAAGGGCCTGCATTGTGATTCTCCTATAGGAGCCTGACAAAGGTTACAAACATCTCTATTTACCACTGACACTTCCAGCACCATTGGATCAGCTGGATCATATGGTCCCAGAGGCAGAGAAGCTTGCACAGCAGCCTGGACCTGTCACAGAGCCTCATCTTGTTCCAGTCCCCACTCAAAACTAGAAGCTTTTCTGGTCACTCAGTAAATGAGCCAGAGTAGCACACCCAAATGAGGAATACATTGTCTCCAAAATCCAAAGAAGCCAACTAAGCATCGTGCCTCTTTTTGGTTGTAGGAGGGGACATATCACCTTAGAAGGGATATCTCAACATGCCCCACAACACTGGACATCTTGAAATTTTACTGAGGTGGAAGGCCCTGTATTTTTGTTGGATTTATCTCCCATCCTCTGACACACGAATACCTTACCAAGAATTCTAGAGTAGTTGCTACTTCTTGCTCACTAGGTCCAATCAACATGATATCATCAGTATAATGGACCAGCATGATGTCTTGTCAGAGGGAGTAATAATCAAGGTCCCTGGGGACAATATTATAACATAGGGCTGGATAGTTGATATACCCCTGAGGTAGCACACTGAATATATACTGCTGGGCTTGAAAGCTGCATACAAACTGTTTCTGGTGGTCCTCACTAACAGCTATTGGTAAAAAGGAATTTGCCAGATCAATAGCTACAGACCAGGTACCAGGTGATGTGTTGATTTGCTCAAGCAATGACACCACATGTGGAACAGCAGCTGCAATTGGAGTCACCACCTGGTTAAGCTTATGATAATCCACAGTCATCCTCCAAGACCCATCTGTTTTCTGCACATGCCAAATAAGAGAGTTGAATGGGGATGTGGCGGGAATCACCACCCCTGCATCCTTCAAGTCCTTAAGAGTGGCATTAATCTCTGCAATCACTCCAGAAATCCAGTATTGCTTCTGGTTTACTATTTTGCTAGGCAGGGGCAGTTCTAGAGGCTTCCACTTGGCCTTTCCTACCATAATAGCCCTCACTCCATGAGTCAAGGAAACAATGTGGGGATTCTGCCAGTGGCTGAGTATGTCTATTCCAAGCATGCATTTCAGAACTGGGGAAATAACCACAAAATGGGTCCAGGGACTCACTGGACACACTGTGAGATGGGCCTGAGCTAAAACTCCATTGGTCACCTGACCTCCATAAGCCCCAACTCTGACTGGTGGATCAGAATGTTGTTTTGGGTCTCCTGGAATTAATGTCACTTCTGAACCAGTGTCTACTAATCCCTGAAATATCTAATCATTTCCTTTTCCCCAGTGCACAATTACCCTGGTAAAAGGCCATAGGTCCCCCTGGGGAAGGCTGGGAGGAAGATTAAGATTACAAACTTTTGGCAGTGTAACAGGGCCCTTAATGAAGTGTACCTGGCTTTCCCCTCATTCAAGGGGCTCTGAGTCTGTAAACTGTCAGAAGTCTGGGAATTGATTAATGGGCCATGACTCTGTTTTTGTAATTCAAGGTAGACTTTTGTTCACTTGAGCTAGAATTCTTCTGCTTATACAGATCAACCAAGAATTTAGTAGAATTCCCTTCCATTTTGCTCCTAGGTACTCCATGATTTACTAGCCAACACCAAAAGTCTCTGCAAATCATATCATTATGACTGCTGCTTTGATCCTGTTTTCCATTATGGTAGCCTCATTCACCTCGTCTTTGGTGATTAACTGCTGCCATGTGGCTTCTCCCAACTTGGGATCTGATTATCCCCATTGTGGATAAGGATTCCAGCTCAGTGACAGCAGTTACCATAGTAATATCTGACCTACAAAGAAGGGCAACTACAGAGCTCTTGAGGGGTGATGGAGTTAATTTCACAAATTCACTCCTAACTGTCCTGCTAAAAGGTGTGTCCTCTGGGCATTTCAGGGGTGTGTGAGCAGGTCTTCCATGATAAATATACTCCAACATTGTAATCTCTAAGACTTTGAATCACCTCCTGTACATTATACTGGGGCAGTTCTGGTGTTTTTACCTCAGGTAATGTTGGTCACCTTTTGATCCATGTTTCAGCCAACCACCCAAACAAATTGTTAATGCCTTTTCTAACCACTCAAGCTACAACACTGAATGCAGAATCTTTGCTTAGTGGGCCCATATCAGTAATTCAGCCTGATCCAACTTTATATTCCTTCCACTATTATCCCACACCCTTAATATCCATTCCCACACATATTCCCCTGATTTCTGTCTGTATAAATAGGAGAACTCATACAGTTCTTTTGGAGTATAGCATACTTCCTCATGGGTCACCCTTTGGGGTCTGTTGGGACTTTAGTCTAGTTATAGGTCTTGAAGCAAAGACTTGTGGTGGGGGTAGGTCATGAAAAGGTTTAGAAGTATTCCTCAAGCCATTTGCCTCAGGACATTCCATTTCAGTTTCATCTTGTGAAACAGAAGTAACCTCTCCAGACAGAGGACTGAAGGCTGCTTCCTCAGGGGAGGTGACTACAGGTTTAGATGGCACTGAAGGGTTAATCTCTTTAGGTGGAGTTTGGATGACAGGCTCCTCAGGGCAGTTGGGAATTTCGGAAGCTGTTTCCACAAAGAAGGTTGGAGGTAGGGTAGCTGTTTCCTCAGGGTCTACTGGATGTGGGTGGGCTGTTGCCTCAGAACAAACCTCTAAAAGTATACCTAATAAAGACTCAGCAGAATGCAGGGTCTCAATGTACTCACTGCCATTATTATCAATCCATATGCCCCCATCCCATGTTTCAGTATCCCATTCTTTTCCAATGAATTCCTTTACTTAAACAGCAGATACCCTGAGAGGTTGAGATTTTAGTTTATGTTGTAAATCTGCTACTTGTGCAGTGAGACTCTGGGTCTGGTTTTCAGAAATCCCAAGTCTGTGGCCACAGGAAATAAGATTTTCTTTCAGGGCACACATAGAAACAATTACATCTGTCATGCAGTGCTTAAGTTTCAAATTTGAAGCATTTAGCTCATCCCTTTCTCTTATAACTTTATCCAGCATATCTAAGAGCAATGAGCCTACATTATTATACCTCTTAACTCTGCAAAACTCTGTTAAGATGTCAAAAACACTGTCACCCAGAGCCTTGCTTCATACAAGAGTATGATTAGGAGAATCAAATGGTAATATTTTTCATATCTCCATTGTCAGCGCCATCTTGATTATTTGAAATGGAGACATTCATTCCTTCACATCTAGTCAGAGTAGAAAACCAGTTGTGAAAGACCACTTTAATATTCTGTTTCTCAAGTACCACCCCACTTCTGGTACCAAGTTGTATTAGTTAGGGTTCTCTAGGGAAAGAGAATCAGCCAGGGATATCTATAAATATAAGATTTTATAAAAGTGTCTCACACAACTCTGGGGATGCACAAGTCAATTCTATAGGGCCGGATGCACAAGTCCAAATTCCATAGGGCAAGCAGCAAGCTCGCAACTCTGATGAAGGTCTTCAATGAACTCCTCAGGATACACTTCACTGGCTAATGAAGAAGAAGGGAAGGTCCTCTATATTTCTTGCTTAAAAGTCTTCAACTGATAGGATTAAATCCAGCTGATTGAATTGTCTCATTGT
Organism: Choloepus didactylus; assembly: GCF_015220235.1. Lineage (NCBI taxonomy): Eukaryota > Metazoa > Chordata > Mammalia > Pilosa > Megalonychidae > Choloepus > Choloepus didactylus. The sequence goes on along the minus strand of NC_051334.1, from coordinate 79,255,056 downwards.
GGAAGACATACCCTTCATTGATGTAATCAGTCACAGCTGCAGTCAATTGACTGATGATTTAATAAACTGTCCTTCTGGTTTATTAACCAGCCACAAAGATGACAGTAGAGTAAAAAAAAGACACGGTGGTGGTTTCACAGTAGGCCAGGTATGGGGTTGCAATATGATCATGCAACCCCATGATTTGGTATATACTTGTAAGAACTGAATGCAGGGACATGAATAGGCATTTGCACACTGGTATTTATGGCAGAAGTAATCATGATTTGCAATGGATGGAGGTGGCCTAAGGGTACATTGACTGATGAACACAATGGAGAACTATGGTGTATACATACAATAGAATATTGAGTTGCTGCAAGAAGGAATGAAGTTGTGAGGCTTGCAAATAGGTGAATAAACCATGTGGACATTATGTTGAGTGAAATAAGCCAGAAACAAAATGACAAATATTGTAAGGCCTCACTAATATAAACTAAGTATAATGAGCAAGTGTTGAGAATTGAATTTGAGAGCATAGGCTATCAGGGCATAGAACATGGACAGAGATGGACCAATCAACAGAATTTCAATAAGACTTATTGTATGGGTTCCTAGGTTGTAAGCTCTTACAGCAGTCACATCTATTCCTGAGTTTTAACTATTATTTAAGAGATGTTTATTTGGTAAAAAATTTATATTCCCTGTAGCTCACTTTCTAATTTAACCTGTATGGTCAGCTTATTTAAACAACATAATTATATGGGACCTAGAATAGGGAATGAGACCTTGTTATTCTGTACAGGTTAATGTAATACCCCCAATACAACCCAGACTATTTAGGGCAGAAAGTAAAAAGGATTTGCAAAGTCCCCTTGAGGGACTAGGGAAAAATGTGGAAATATTAAACTTCCTTACCTGGGGAATTCCTGATATTCTCACAAGCAGTAGGGACTCCCAATTTAATAAGTCAAGCCCTTGCTCTTGGGGCTTGCACTTATGAAACTCATTCCTGCAAAGGAGAAATTAAGCATACTTATAATTATGCATAACAGTCACTCCAAGATAACTTTTTGGCTGCTCAGATGTGGCCACTTTCTCTCAGCCAACTCTGCAAATAAACTCACTATCCTCCACCCCACATGGGACATGAATCCCAGGGGTGTAAGTCTTCCTGGCAATGTTGGACATGACTCCCAGGGATGAGCCTGGCCTTGGTATCATGGGATTGAGAAATGCCTTCCTGACCAAAAGGAGAAAGAGAAATGAAACAAAATAAAGTTTTAGTGTCTAAGAGATTTCAAATACAGTCAAGAGGTCACTCTGGAGGCTATTCTTATGCACTATATAAATATTCCTTTTTAGATTCTAGTGTATTGGAATAGCTAGAATGAAATACCCAAATCTTTTGAACTGTTATCTGGTAGACTTGATTCTTGATAATCATTGTATAATTATATAGCTTTTATTGTGTGACTGTGTGATTGTGAAAACTTTGTGATTAACACTCCCTTTACCCAATATATAGGCAGATGAGTAGTAAAATAAAGACAAATATATATATAAATCATAGGCTGTGTATAAGGGGTATGAGGTCTTTTGTGTGTTCTTTTTATTTATTTTGGAGTAATGAAAATGTTCTGAAATTGTGGTGATGAATGCACAAATATACAATGATACTGTGAGCCATTGACTGTATGCACTTTGGATGGGCTATATGGTGTGTGAATATATCTCAACAAAATTGCATTAAAAATACCATTAACTAACACAATAAATGGTATTGCCATTTATCACCACAAAAAAAAAAAAAAAACCAACAACACTCGAGATGAAGTTGAAAACCTCTGGCAACTATAGCCACAGAAAACATTGAACACAGTCCAATTCCTAGCCAGATTAACAATAAAAATACACTAAATGCCTTTTACTGAGTTCCTATTACCCAATACATCATGTCTACTTTTCAACAAAAGATGGCAAGGCATGGTGGAATATATGAAAAAGCAGTTTGAAAAGATGTCACAAGTATTAGACTAAGACTATGATATGATACAGATTTTGTAATTATCAGACAGGAAATTTAAAATAGCTGTGATTAATATTTTAAAGGCTTTAAAGAAAAACATGGACAATATGCAAGAATAGTTAGGTTATAAAAGTAGAAGGGTGGAAAATCTAAGAAAGAATCAAAAAGAAATGCTAGAAATCTAAAATGTTCCTGATCATTTAAACTATAACTTTTCCAATTATACAGATAAGTAAGAATTTGGAAGCTGCTCATATATTTCCCTTTTAGGTATTCAATGATCAGCTATCCAATGCCATAGGTCTCTGTGAGTCAAATTATTCTGATTACTGCTTTGGCTCCCCCTGTCAATTCTGGTAACCAAGCCAATTAGTCTTTGATGATTAGGTGCTGCCATTTGGCTCCAGCCACACCAGGATTCAATTATCCCTACTTTGTTCAAGGATCCTGGTTCATTGGCAGCAATTCCCACTCTAATTCCTGACCTACAGAAGAGTGACCCCTTGAGTTACAATATTGAATCCAGAAATTCTGTGTACTCAGCCCAAATTTATGTCTCTTTCACTATTATTTGCCAATTACAATTTTTTTCTTCTTTCATCTGAATGTCTGTATTTCCCTACCTTCTTAAAGGAGAGTTTCTCCAGATTTTTATTCTTTTTCTATCAACATCTGAGAAACCTTGTGTCACTTCCTTCTAACCTCCATAGTTTCAGATGAGAAATCTGCTAAAATTCATATTTTCCATTAGGTAATGTGCTGTTTCTGGCTGCTTTTGATTTTACTTTGTATTTATCTTTCAAAAGCTTAATTATTGTACATCTTCATGTGGAATCATTTGAGTTTATTTCATTTGGACTTCACCCAGTGTTTTGAATCTGTAGGTTTATGTCTTTTGCCTTTTGTGAAGTTTTCATAGTTCTTTGAATATTCTTTCATTCACTCTGTCTTTCTTCTCTCCTTCCAGAACTCTGGTGACACAAATGTTTAATTTTTGTTATTTTCCCACAGTTCCTTGAGAATCCATTCATTACCTTTTAGTCCATATACTATCTATTATTCAGATTGGTTAAATTCTACTGACTGTCCTCAGGTTCACTGCTTCAGTCCTCTGTCATATCCACTATGCTATTTAGTCCATCATGTGAGGGTTTCAAATTGGACATTTATGTTCTATAATTTCTATTTTTAGGTGTCTTTCAGTTAATAATGGTACTTTATTGTGCAGCATTGGGCTGTTTTTTATTAAGATAAAATTTACATAAGACTCACTAAATCATTTGATAGTGAACAAATCAGTGACATATAGTGCATTCATAATATTGTACAACAATTACCAATATTTAATTCCAGAATATTTTCATCACCCCCAAAAGAAACCCTGTAACTATTAAGTACATTCCCCATTCTCCCCACTTTCTCCAGTCCCTGGACAAAACTAATCTGCTTTCTGTCTATATGGATCATTTATTGCATACACTTCATAGAAATGATATAAAAAATATGTGGTTTTTGAATGTGGCTTCCTTTTTTGTTGAATAATATTCCATTGTATGGTTATACTACATTTTATTTATCAATTCATTAGTTTATGAACATTTGGATTGTTTCCACTTTTTGGCTATTATCAATATTGCTTCTGTGAGCATTTGTGTGTGTTTTTGTTTGAACACCTGTTTTCAGTTATCTTGGGTATATACCTAGGGTTGGGAATGCTGGGTCATATGGTATTTCTATGCTTACCTATTAGAAGAACAGTCAAATTGTTTTCCACCATGGCTGAACCATTCTATATTCCTACTAACAATGGATGAGGACTTTGATTACTCCATATCCTCCTCAACACTTATTTTCCACTTTATTGTTTATAGTGATTCTCCATATGTTTGAAGTGTTTTATAAGTTTGGTTTTGGTTTGCATTTCACTAATGACCAATGATGTTGAGAATATTTTGTATGACATTGGCCATTTGTACATCTCCTTTTGAAAAACATTTTACCATTTTACTTTTTTAGGATTATTTGTGAGAACATTTTATTGATCATTTAATCTTGCTAGTTGGTGCAAGTATTGTATTTTTATCTTGTGCTTTAATATTTTTAATGCAGTAACACATGTACAACTCAAAATCTCCTATTTTGACCACTTTTAAGTGTATAACTCACTAGTATTAATTACATTCACAGTATTGTTGAACCATCAGCAATATTCATTACCCAAACTTTTTCATCACCTCAAACAGAAACTCTAAACATTAAGCAATAACTCCTTCTCCTGCCACTCACCCTCAGTCACTGATAATGTATAATCTACTATCCACCTCTATGAAATTGCTTCTTCTACATATTTCATATAAGCTAGATCATACAATATTTGTCTTTTTCTATCTGGCTTATTTCACTCAATATGATGACTTAGAGGTTCGTTCATGTTGTAATATGTATCAGAACTCCATTCCTTCTTATGGCTGCTTAATATTCCATCATGTGTATATAACACATTTTATTTATCCATTCACCCATTGTTGACACTTAGATTGCTTCTACATTTTGGGAATCATGAATAATGCTGCTATAAACATTGGTATACAATTATTTCTTTGAGTCCCTGCTTTCAATTCTTTTGTGTATCTATCAAGAAGTGGAATAACCAGTTCACATGATAATTCTAGTTTCAGCTTCCTGAAGAACCATCAAATTGATTTCTTCACTGGCTGCATCATTTACAATACCAACATCAATATATATGGACTCCTATTTCTCCACATCCTTGTCAAAAGTTATAATTTTCTGTTTTTTAAAAATAATCACCATCCTTGTGGCAATGAAGTGGTATATAAATGTGGTTTTGATTTGCATTTACATAATGACAAGTGATATTGAGCATCTCTTCATGTGGTTATTGGCCCTGTGTATATCTTCTTAGGAAAAATGTCTATATAAGTCCTTTGCCCATATTTAGTTGGGTTATTTGTCTTATTGTTGCTGAGTTGTAGCATTTCTTTATATATTCTGAATATTAAACCGTTATCAGATAAATGGTGGGAAATTATTTTCTGCCATTGTATAAGTTGTCCTTTCACTTTCTTGATAGTGTCCTTAGGAGAACAAACATTTTAAATTTTTATCTATTTTCTTTTGTTGCTTATACTTTTGATGTCATAACTTAGAAATAACTACCAAATCCAAGGTTATGAAGTATCCCCCTTATGTTTTCTTCTAAGAGTTTTATGGTTTTAGCACTTATGTTTAGGTCCTTGATCCAATTAAAATTAATTTTTGATATGGTATGATGCAGGAATCCAATTTTTTTGCAAGTGGATATCAAATTTTCTCAGCTCCATTTATTGAAGAGGCCACTCTTTCCCCAATAAATGTATGTGGCATGATTTTGAAAAATCATTTGGCCATATATATGGGTTTATTTCTGAGCTCTTAATTCTATTCCACTGGTCCATCTATCTACCTTTATGCCAGTACCATGTTGTTTTGATTACTGTAGACATGTTGTAAATTTTGATATTGGGAAGTGTGAGATCTCCAACTTTGTTCTTCCTTTGCAATATTTATTTGATTTTTCAGGGCCCTTTGCATAAAAGGTAACTGATATTTTATGGGTTTGGTATTAAATCTGCACGTCATTTTAAGTGGTATTATCTTAATAATATTTTCTTCTTATCCACAAACATAGGATGTTTTGCTGTTTATTTAGGTTGTCATTAATTTCTTTCAAAAATGTTGTAGTTTTCAGTGTACAAGTCCTTCAACTCCTTGGTTAAAATTATTCCTTGTTATTTTTAAATATAATTGTATTAAAATATATTCACATACCATACAGTCATCTAAAGTGTACAACAGTTGTTCATAGTTTCCTCATATAGTTGTGCATTCAACACCATAGTCAATTTTTGAACATTTTCATCACTCCAAGAAAATGAAAATAAAAGTAAAAGAGAACATTCAAAGCATCCCATAACCCTCCCCTCCCCATCGTTTACTTTTCTTTAATTGAAATATATTCACATACCATACAATCATCTAAAATGCAAAACAGTTGTTCACAGTATCATTGTATAGTTGTGCAATCATCACCAGTGTAAATTTTTGAACATTTTCATTACTCCAAAAATAAAAACAAGAATAAAAATAAAAGTAAAAAGAACACTGAAAACATCCCATATCCCCCTCCTCCCTATTATTCTTTTACTCTTTGTCTCCATTTTTTCTACTCATTTGTCCATACAACTGGTTAAAGGGAATGTGAGCCATAAGGTTATCACAATAACATGGTCACACCATATATGCTATACAGTCATATGATTGCCTTCAAGAATCAAGGATACTGGATTGCAATTCAACAATTTCAGATATTTCCTCCTAACTATTCTAATAAATTAAAAACTATAAAAGAATATCTATATAACACATAAGAGTTACCTCCAGAATGACCGCTCAACTCCACTTGAAATTTCTCAGACATTGAGTTTATTTTGTTTCAATTCTCCTCCCCCTTTTTGTCCAAAAGCCTTTCTCAATCACATTGTCTTAGTTTGCTAATGCTGCAGAATGCAAAACACCAGAGATGGATTGGCTTTTATAAAAAGGGGGTTTATTTGGCTATACAGTTACAGTCTTAAGGCCACAAAGCATCCAAGGTAACACCTCAGCAATCGGGTACCTTCACCGGAGGATGGCCAACGGCGTCCGGAAAACCTCTGCCAGCTAGGAAGGCAGCTGGCGTCTGCTCCAAAGCTCCGGCCTCAAAACGGCTTTCTCCCAGGACGTTCCTCTCTAGCAAGCTTGCTCCTCTTCAAAACATCACTCCCAGCTGCACTCAGTTTCCTCCCCCCAAGTCAGCTCATTTATATAGCTCCACTGATCAAGGCCCACCCTGAATGGGTGGGGCCATGCCTCCATGGGAACATCCCATCAGAATCATTACACACAGCTGGGTGGGGCACATTCCAAGCAAATCCAACCATCACCAAAACTTCTGCCCCACAAAACTACAAAGATAATGGCATTTGGGGGACACAATACATTCAAACCGGCACATTCCACCCCCTGGACCCCAAAATGACATTATCTTTCCAAATACAAAATACATTCATTCCATCACAATATCACAAAAACTTAAATCATTTCAGTAACAAAAGTTAAGTACAAAATCCCATCAAAATCAATTTAGGCATGGTCAGTCCTAAGGCATAATTCCCCTGTAGCTGTGGATTTGTGAACTTAGAACAAGTTATATGCTTCCAATATACAAAGGAGAGACATTCATAGGATAAACATTTCCATTGCCATAAGGAGAAACAGTAAGGAAAACAGGGTTAACAAGAGCAAAACAGTTCCTAAAACCCGCAGGACACACTCCATTAGATTTCAAAGTCTGAGAGTCATTTACAGAACAATGTTGCATCCTTGGGGCTTGAGAGAGCGGGAGTCTAACACTTCCTAAGTGCCTTTGTGGCAGCCCTTTTCTCTCCAAATGCTTGGGTGAGTGCTCCAACATATCCACACATTGGGGAGACCACCTTCTCGGCCCCACCCTCCTCAAACATCATCGGGGCAGCTCCCGGATTCCCTTCCATCTCCAGGGCACACGCTCAACCCCATCAGAACAGTGTGGTGGCAGCCAGGCTCTCCCCAATTCCCTGGGAATGTGCCCCGCCCTCCTTGGGACCTCAGATGGCAAAACTCTTCCAGAGCATCGAGGCGGAAAGCCCACCCTCGACCTCCAGGGCAAACTCACCCTTTCCATGCATGTGGGCTGCTTCGCTCTCCGAGCCCCAAACCTCTTGACTCCAGACCTCAACCTCCATGGCTCTGTCTTTGAAGAGATTTTTCCTTTAATTTTTTCCTTGTCTGTCTCCTCCAGTCCAGACCGGCAATGGCTCCGTCTATAAAGATCTCGCAAAAATTCTGTTGGCTTTGCATGAAGCACACAGGGGTCAAAGCCATTAGACAATAGGACTTTCCACAAATCCTTTCTGGATAATTCTATCTCCAATCTTGGCTTGTACTGAAATGGTGGCTGGGTTCCATGTTTGGTAACATCCTCATGTTGGGCTGTAGCTTCTGGGATTCCACCCCCTGGAAGCCTGTAATTTCCCAAGCCATCAACTTCTGGTTTCTTTGAACCCAAGAGTTCAGTTCTAAGTTTATCTCTCTCTGCTCGCATTTTACTGTAAGCTGCAAGGAGAAGCCAGGATACATCCTCCACACGTAGTCTGGAGATCTCCTCAGCTAAGTATTCCAGGTTGTTGCTTCCAGATTCCTCCTTCCATCTGACACCAGGACTCAATTTTGCCAAATTCTCTGCCACTTTAAAACAAGGATCACCTTTCTTCCAGTTTGCAACAACACATTCATCATTTCTGTTCAAGTCCTCATCAGAAGTATCTTTAGACTCCATATTTCCATAAACAGTCTCTTTAAAGCAGTTTTGGCCTTTTCTATCAAGCTCCTCACAATTCTTCCAGAATCTTCCCCTTATCCACTTAAAAACCCATTCCAACATGTTTGGTATCTGGAAAGTCAGCAGCAAAAGCACCCCACTTCTCTGGTACCAAAATCTGTCCTAGTTTGCTAATGCTGCAGAATGCAAAACACCAGGGATGGATAGGCTTTTATAAAACGGGGGTTTATTTCACTACACAGTTACAGTCTTAAGGCCACAAAGCATCCAAGGTAACACCTCAGCAATCGGGTAACTTCACTGGAGGATGGCCAATGGCGTCCAGAAGACCTCTGCCAGCTAGGAAGGCAGCTGGCGTCTGCTCCAAAGCTCCGACCTCAAAACGGCTTTCTCCCAGGACGTTCCTCTCTAGCAAGCTTGCTCCTCTTCAAAACATCACTCCCAGCTGCACTCAGTTTCCTCCCCCCAAGTCAGCTCATTTATATAGCTCCACTGATCAAGGCCCACCCTGAATGGGTGGGGCCATGCCTCCATGGGAACATCCCATCAGAATCATTACACACAGCTGGGTGGGGCACATTCCAAGCAAATCCAACCAGCACCAAAATTTCTGCCCCACAAAACTACAAAGATAATGGCATTTGGGGGACACAATACATTCAAACCGGCACACACATGATGCAGGTTCCAGGCTCATTCCTGGAAGTCATGTCCCATATTGTAAGGGAGATTTATATGCCTGGGTGTCATGTCCCACGTAGAGGAGAGGGCAGTGAATTTACCTGCTTGGTTGGCTTAGAGAGAGAGGCCACATCTGAGCAACAAAATAGGCCCTCTGGGAGTGATTCCTAGGCACAATTATGAGTAGAATTAGCCTCTCCTTTGCATTATCAAGCTTTGTATGGGTAAGCCCCAAGATTGAGGGCTCAGCCTACTAAGCTGGTGATCCTCAATTCTTGCAAGAATATCAGGAATTCCCCGGCTGGGGAAGTTTAATATTTCCACATTTTCCCACAGTCCCTCAAGGCAGCTTTGTAAATACTTTTTATTCTCTGCCTAAATTACTCTGGGCTGTATCAGGGCTTCATGCTAACCTGTAAAAAGAGCAAGGTCTCACTTCCTAGTTAAGGTTCCATGCAATTATGGCATTTGAGTAAACTGACCATATAAGTCAAATTACATAGTGTGCTAAAGAAAATACAGATTTTGCACCATATACCCATCTCTTCCATTGGTCCCACACAGAAGTCAGAGTTTTTAACCATGGTTAGTATCATTCTGTACCCTTTAGTCTTGTCTACCCCAATCTCAATCAACTCCATTTTGTTTATATCTCCAATCAAACTCTAATCTTTTTAGCCTCTTTAGCAGTTGACTCATGGGGCAATGCTGACATTCATAGCTGCCTAACTCTGGCTCGAGTCCCAGGTTCCACACAGACACATGAAGCTCCAGGGATTGACCATGTCATACAGAAACTGCTCAGAATCTCAAAATTTAGAAATAACTATTATGACTCATGAATAAATGTGCCTGCTGTATGAGCTTACAATCTAGGAACATTTATATAAGCTTTCTCCCTATAGCCAATGCTCCCAGATTCAATTCTCAGAGTTTACATATTGTTGTTTGTCTATATTAGTGAGGCATTGTAATGTTTGCCTTTTCATTACTGGTTTATTTCACTCAACCTACTGCCCTCACAGTCCATTCACTTTGTTCATACCTCATAACTTCATTCTTTCTTGCTGCTTCCTCATGCAAAAACATTCTTATATTTGTATGTTTAACCACACACATTGATCACTCTAAGTTTCACTAAGTTATACAGTCCCAGTCTTTATCTTCTATCTTTCCTTCTGGTGTCATACAGACCCCTAACCTTCCTCTTTCAACCATATTCACAGTCATCTTTTTTCAGTGTACTTACAATATTGTGCTACCATCACACAGTATTGTGCTATCCATTTCTAGATCTACATAATCAATCCTCTAGAACATTCTATACTCCTTCAACATCAGATGTCCAATTTCTACCCTCTTTCTATCTCCTGATATCTTCATTTCTACACTCTTCTCCAAACCTCTCTCTCCTGCCTTTTCCTATCTGTCTGTGGCACTCCTTTTAGTATTTCCTGAATAGGAGGTCTCCCATTCATGAACTCTTTCAGCATCTGTTTATCTGTAAATATTTTAAACTCTCCCTCATTTTTGAAGGACTGTTTTGCTGGATATAGAATTTTTTGTTGGCACTTTTTCTCTTTCAGTATATTGAATATGTCATACCACTGCCTTCTCACTGCCATGGTTTCTGCTGAGAGATCTACACTTAGACTTGTCAAGCTTCCCTTGTATGTGATGGATTGCTTTTCTCTTGCTGCTTTCAGAATTCTCTGTCTTTGACATTTGAAAATCTGATTAGTAAATGTCTTGGAATAGGTCTATTTGGATCAATTCTTTTGGGGGTACACAGTGCTTCCTGAACCCATAATTTAATGTTTTTCATAAGAGTTGGGAAATTTTCATTGATTATTTCCTCTATTATTCCTTCTGCCACTTTTCCCTTCTTTTCTCCTTCAGGACACCTATAACACATATATACATGTGCTTCATGTTGTCCTTCAGTTCCCTGAGACCATGCTCATATTTTTCTATTCTTTTCCCTATTTGTTAAATTGTGTGCAGGATTTCAGATGTTCTGTCTTCCATCTCACTGATTCTTTCTTCTGGCTCTTTGAGTCTGCTGTTGTATGCCACCCTTGTGTTTTTCATCTCTTCTATTGTGCCTTATATTCCCATAAGTTCTGCCATTTTTTTTTCAAGCTTATGAATTCTTCCTTATGGTCACCCAGTGTCTTCTTTATATCCTTTATCTCTTTTGTCATATTCTCTCTCACCTCGTTGATTCAGTTTAAAAGATTTGTTTGAGCATCTATAATTAGTTGTTTAAACTCCTGAATCTCAGTTGAAATGTTAGTTTCTTCCTTTGACTGGGCCATATCTTCCTGTTTCCTGATGTGGCTTGTGATTTTCTGCTGTCTTGGCATGTGGTTTTCTTGAATGGTTTATTCTGGAGGTTGTTTTCTCTCTTTTGCATAAGTTTTCTTGTTGGTTGAGTTTGATCTCTATCTTTTCTTTGTCTCCCTGGCCAGCTGTCAGATTGACTCTGCCCCCATCTTCTCCCCAAAGTCAGGTGGCCACTGTGGCCTGCCACAAGGATGGGAGGTAGGCACTTGGCATCTTAGCAAGTTCACTATGTGTGGTAATACAAATCTGCTGGCTTCCATTGGTGCTCTCTTTTCTACCAGCTAGCAAGACCTGGTTTTGTTTTGGGGCCCTGCTTTAACAGTTGGGTCTTTCCTATTTCTCAGCCAAGATGGGACTGCATTTCTGTATGGGGCATATAGATTGTCCAGCAGATGGCTCCATTCAGTAACTTAATCATCCTCAGAGGCTGTTCTGCCACAGAGCCCAGAGCACAGTGGGGCTGAAACTGCAGGACCCCTATGCCCTCACTCAAAGTGAAGCTCTATTTGCAGCCAAGCTCTCCTCCAGCCAAGCCAGCACTCCAGCTATCCCCAAGGCAAGGAAACAGCTTCCAGTTGCCTCCTCTCTGTGACAAAATATGCCTTCAGCCAATCCAGCACTCCAGCTGTTTCCAAGGCAAGGAAATGGCAGCCACAGGCTGCTGCCTCTCTTGAGGTTGGGGGACAGGCTTTCAGATCCTGGTCTGGGAATGCATCTCTGCATTTTCTGTCTCTTTGCCCCTCACTGATCTGGGCCTTGAAATGTCCTCCCCTGTCCACTGGGTCTTCAAACAGTGAGGATATTTTTCTCTGCTGTGAGATTTTTTTTTGTTTTGCTGTGAGGCTTTAAAATCTGTGTAACTGGAGGGTGGGGTAACTTTTTTGCTTCTGTGCCTTTCCTGCATGGAGACTGAGTGATGGGGAGGGGAGACAACTGGCTGGGATGGAAAATTCCTACCTGATATTTCTTCTCTTTCTTCAATTTGGCATTTGCAGGGTCTTACTCCCATCTATATCCTCCTCCAGAGTTTTAAATAATTTAGAATTGTCCTTTTTTCTGTTGAATCCCTGGAGAGAAGTTTTCAGTAGCTGTTTACATGTTGATGATGTCACTGGTATTTAGTTTTTGTAGTAAATATTGTGAATGGTTTATTTTTAAATTTACATTTGAGAATACTTTTGCTGGTGCATAGAAGCACAATAGATTTTGGCATGTTAACCATGAACATTGTAATTTTGCTGAATTATTTCTAGTAATTATCTTGTGGATTCTTTGGGATTTTCTACATAATGGATAATGTCATCTGAGAATAGAGACAAGTTTACTTCTTCCTTTCCAATTTGGATGCCTTTTATTTCTTTTACTTGCTTACTTACTCTGGAAAAGACTTCCCATACAAGGTTGAACAGTAGTGGTGAGAGCAGGCATCCTTGTCTTGTTTCTAAATTCAGGGGGGAGGCTTCCAATCTTTCACTATTTAATATAATGCTAGCCATGGGTTTTTCATATATGCCTTTTATCAAGTTGAGGAAGTTACCTTCAGTTCCTATATTTCTGAGTGTTTTATCATGAAACAGTGTTGGATTCTGTTAATTGCCTTTTGTGCATCAATTGAGATGATTTTGTGAATTTTTTCTTTATCCTGTTAAAGTGGTGTATTACAGTGATTGATTTTCTTATCATTAAACCACACTTGCATTCCTGGGATAAATCCCACTTGCTCATGGTGTATAATTCTTTTAATATTCTGTTTATTCATTTAGCTAGTATTTTGGTGACGATTTTTGCAACTGTATTCATAGGGGAATTGCTGTGTAGTTTTCTTCTCTTGTGATGTCTTTATTTGACTTTGGTATTAGGTTAACGTTGGCCTCATCAAGTCATTTAAGAAGATAGTCTTACTTTTCAGTTTCAATTTTTTGGAAATGTTTGAAAAGGATTGGTGTTAATTCTTATTTGAATGTTTGATAGAATTCAACATTGAAACTGCCTGGTCTTAGTCATTTCTTTTTTGAGAGGTATTTGATTACTGATTCAACCTTTCTTCTTGTTAGATGTCTGTTGAGATCTTCTATTTCTGCCTGTGTCAGTCTAAGTAAATTGTGTGTTTATATAAATTTTCCCACTTACTGTAGATTTTATAATTTTTTTGGTATACAATTTTCATAGTATTCGCTTAATATCCTTTTAATTTATGCAAAATCAGTGGAAGAGTTGTCTATATCATTTTGGATTTAATTATTTGCATCTTCTCCCTTCTTTTATTTGTGAGTTTTATCTAAAGGTTTGTCAATTTTATTCAGCTTTTCAAAGAACCACCTTTTTTTGGTGAGGGGTGCATTCATGTTTATTTCATTTTTTTCCTAAATTGTTAGCCAATTGAGCCAATGCAATTTGTTAACTTTCAACAGTTTTAATGCCACCCTTACCATATGGCAAAATTACCATTCTTTCATTTGTGTCTTGGATCTCTGATATATTTTTCTGAAGGGTCTGTCTATAACTGTGAAAGCAGAGTTTCAATTATTGTAGCTTCACAGTATATTTTATCATTGGTATTACATGTATACCATAACTGCTTTTCTTTTTGAAGTTATCTAACATCTGGTCTGTCTAGGAGAATAATCTATGTGAACTTGAGAAGAATGTGCATTCTTCTATCCTGTTGATATTTGCAATAGTGTTCTGTGTATGTCTGTTAAGTCTAGATTCTTTATTATTGTTCAATTACTCTGTTTCCTTTTTATTTGTCTGCCTAGATATTCTACTCACAGATAAAACTGGCATATTGAAGACTCCAACTACTATTTTAGAACTGTCTATTTCTCTCTTCAATTTTGTCAAATGTTCACCTCATATATTTATGGGTCCTGTGGTTATGTGCATATATGTTTACAATCATTATATCTTCTTGTTGGATAGACACATTTATTAATACAAAATGTCCTTTCTTGTCATTTTAACAGTCTGTAAATTAAAGTCTATTTTATCCAATATTTGTATAGCCACCACAGCTCTATTTTGGTTAATATTTACATGGAATATTTTTTATATCCTTTCACTTTCAAACTATTTGTGTCTTGGGGTCTAAGGTGAGTAAGGATTGTGCTTTCTTATCCACTCTGCAAATATGTGTCTTTTGATTGGAGAGTTTCATCCATCTATATTCAGTGAAATTACTCTTATGGCAGGATTTACTTCAGACAGTTTGTACTTTGCTTCTTGTAGGTCTTATATCTTTTTTAACTTATTGTTTTTAAATACTTTCAAACTTACAGGAAATTTACAAAAATATTTGAAATCCCATTCAAAGAATCCCAACATACCACTACCCCCCAGATACTCAGATCCTCCAATTTTACATTTACCATATTGTTCTATCTATCTATCTATCTAATCTTTATATCTCTATATGTCTCCATTTATGTATGTATCTTTACTTATCAATCCATATTCAGAACACTTGAGTGTAGGTTGTATGTATCATACCCCTTGAACATTTATTACTGCCATGTACATTTCCTAAGAACAAGGATATTCATTTATGTAACCAACTCAAGTACAGTTATCAAGTTCCAGAAATTTAACATTAATATAAAGTTGACAGACTATATTCCAATTTTTTTCTTATATCCAATAATGTCTCTTTGAGTCTTTTCTCTTCCCTTGTTAGATTTCATCCAGGATCATGTATTGCATTTAATTGTCACTGTCTCTATTTTTGCTCTTTCTTTCTTTCTTTTTTAATAGCAGAAACACCTATACAACGTAAACTTTCCCATCTCAACTACCCCCAAGCATACCCTTCAGTGGGATTAATCACATTCTGAATATTGCAGTACACTGACCAACTTCAATTACTAAAACTTTGTGAACTCCCCAAACAGAAACCCTACACCCATGAGGCATTAACTCTCCATTGTCTTGGCCCCATTGCTCTGGTATCCTGTATTCTAATTTCTGCCTCTCCGAGCTTGCATATTCACCAATAGTTTCTTTGTAGTTACCATGAGGCTTAAATGTGACATCATAAATTTATTAAAATCTTGTTTCCTTTGGTACCAACTTAACTTCAATAGTATACAAAACCTATCTTTCTATACTCCTCCATCTTCCTGCTTTTATGTAATTCTTTTGACAAACTATATGTTTATACATTTTGAGTTCAAAAACCACTAATTTAAAATACATTTTATGCATTTACTTTTATATAAGGAGTTACAGACCAAAAATAAAATAGTACTGACATTTATATTTACCCCTGTTTTGTACCCTCACCAGAGATCTTTATTTCTTCATGTGGCTTTGATCTCTTATCTATTGCCTTTTCCTTTCAATCTGCAGAACTCTGTTTTGCATCTCCTATAGGATCAGTCTATTGTTAATGAGCTCCCTCAGTTTTTGTTTATCTGGGAATGTCTTAATCTTGCTCTCATTCTTGAAAGACAGTTTTGCCAGATAGAGAATGCTTGGTTGGCATTTTTTTGGTTTTCAGCAATTTAAGTATGCCATCTCACTGCATTCTGGCCTTCATGGATTCCTATGAAAAATTGGCTCTTGGTTGATTGAGTTTCTCTTATATAATAATGACATTGATTCACTCTTGTGGCTTTCAGAATTCTCTATCTTTGGAATTTGACAATTTGATTATAATATGATGTGCTATGATCTATTTGGGTTTATATTCTTTGGAGTTCATTGCGCACCTTGGATGTGTATATACATGACTTCCATTAAATTTGAAAAATTTTCAGCCATTGTTTCTTTGAATATTCTCCTGGTCTCTTTCTCTCTTTCTTCTCCTTCTGGGGATCCCACAATATGTATACTGGTATGTTTGATGGTGTCTCACAGATTCCTCAGGCTCTGTTCACTTTTCTTCATTTTTTTTGTGGACTGCAGAAAGAATTATTTCAATTATCTTATCTTCATATTCACTGAATCTTTCTTCTGTCAGCTCCAATCTGTTGTTGAACACCTCTAATGAATTTTTAATTTCTGTTCTGTGGTCTCCAGCTCTGTTTTGTTCTATTTCATATTTTCCATCTCTTTTGATATTCTCTTTGTGTTCATCTGTTATTTTCTTGATTTAAAAAAAAAATTTCTTGTCCATGTTTTACTGGGACCATTTTTAAAGTATTTGATATATTCCAGGTCTGGTCTTCTTCATTAATGGTTTCTAATGTTTTAAACTTCTCCTTTGACCTGGGCCATCACTTCCTGTTTCTTTTTATGTTTTGTAACCTTTTGTTGAAACCTAGGCATTTTAATATTTTAATGTACTATCACTGGAATTTAGACTCTGAAGCATCTGTTCCTTAAGCTTCTATGCAGCTAGTGTTATGACAGGGCTTTCCTTGAATTTCAGGAGCTAATAAAAATAAAGAAGAAGAAAAAAGAAAACACCTTTCCCAGTATTTGCAGATTTATCTGTGTATGTTCTCTTTTTCAGGATTTATATTACAATGGATTTGGAGAAGAGCTGCAGGTTAAAGCGTAGGGGCCTCTGGGATCATTTCTGTGCATTCTTGTCTTGGACTGTGTGTGTGGCCCGAGCAATTCCCTCATTTACATGGATACAAATGATCCATATTCCACAATAAAAAGTTTCCTCACAATTTCCAGGCACTGCACTGTATACCCTAAAGCCAACATTCCCTTGCCCCTGGCAGCATGACTTGACTACTCTTCCATGTGTTCTGTAGGAGAGCTGTATGAGCCACCATCTACACACAGGGCAAGTTTTGGGATATAAGCAAAGACATTACTCTACTCCCTCTGACACTAGGATGAGGGACAGTAATGGAGTGTGCACTGGCACCATGCTTAGCCAGTGAGGTGAGGGGTATGTCAGCCAGGGCACCCCAAGATCTTACTGCTAAGTAGCATTTTCTTGATTTGGCACTTGCTTTTGTACTGCAGTCCTTTAACTGGTTTCTGGAGTTTTTACAGAGACATTTATGCCAATTCTTGCCAGTTGTTCAAAGATTCTGTTCAATTAAGCCTTCTTGGATGTATAGTTGATATTTGTCATGTAACATGTTTATTCCTTTGTCATTTTCATTTCTGTGTACACTTTAAATATTTTCTCTGTAGTTACCTTGGCATTTGTATAAAAAACTAAATCTATAACCTATTTATTTTAAATGATGTCAACTTAACTTCAATAACATAAACAGTCACTCTTCCAATAACCCTCTTTTCTTTCCCCCTCTTTATGTTGTTCTAGTCACACACACACATTACCTCTTTAAATTTAGCAAGCCCATACATATAAATATGATTATTTCTTATTCAATTGTATTCTAAAACTTATAGGAAATAGATTTTAGTTATGCAGGGGGATTGTAGGAAAATGGCTGACTAGGGAGCTCAGTGAGTAACTCTCTGAGACAGCTATTTTGAAGCTCTGGAGACCAAAAGAACACTGCACAGTATCCAGGGAAGAGCAGGACTCATAAATTATAGTGAAGAACTTTAAATTGATCCAGCCACATGATGGTTACAGGCACTCATCACCCACTCCTGCAGCAGGCTGCTACAGGGCACAGCCCCTGGCTAGCATGTGGTGAGAAAAAGGGATGTAAAATTTCTCTTCCTTAAGGCTAGGGGTGGGCATGGCTGATCATTGATCAGGGCTATTGACTAGCAAATTTGGATTTCCGGGGGCCCAGCTGTGATCATTGTTTCAACCCACACTGGACAGCAGTAGCAGCCATTGCTTCAACCTGCCTTGAGAAAGGTGGTGGTAGGCATTAATTCAAGCACACAAGACAAGGGTGGAAGTGGTGTAGACTTAAAAATGCTGCCTTTCCTCAGAGCTGTGGAGGTAAATTAGCTGAAGGGCTGCAATAGCTTGGCAGTACAAGAAAGCTCAACTTTAGGCAGTCATCAGAGAAGTTCTCAATGCCCTTCCTGATACCTCCAGGGCCCTTTGGAGCTGGTCTATGCTCCTTTGTGGGTCCCTGGCCCTGTTTCAACTGCAAAAGACTGATTTAGGAAAGTCTTCTCTGGTGTGCCCTCCTCCCAGAATTTACCCTTCAGACAAAAGCAGCTTGAGACAATGAATAGAATAAAAACCATAGAGCCAGACAGCCTGGTACAAAGGACTGCCATCTTCATATGCCTGGGAATGGAGGGCTGTACCTCAGAGACAGAGGGGACAACCAAACTACTGTAAACAGTGGAACTCCAAAGGAACTTACAAGCAATATCCCAGGAAACAAAAAGGACCAGAAGACAGGGAAAGCCCTGCAATTGCATTTGAATTGGGTAGACCTTCCAGAAAGGGGAGCTAAATCTCAAGAAAATCTCTGTCTAATCACTAGCTGGTTAGAAAACCCAGAAACAGAGAAAATGGAATAAATCCCAGAGTTAACATTTTAAAATATTAAAGTGTACGGTGTGGGCTAGATGGTGGAGTAGGGAGTGTGGAACGTCATTTGTTCTCTAGGGCAGCTAGAAAATAGCCAAGAATTTTCTGGAACAATTGTTTGGGAGATTTCTGTGACCAGACACACATCATAAACCAGTCTGGAATGGGTAGAAGGGCTGAGATCACAGTGCAGAAATGTAAGTGAAGTCTCCCAATCTGTTGTGCTTGGTGCCCCACACCCACTAGTATGGCACTCTGTTTTGGAGTCACTTCAGCTCTATTAGGAGCAAGGGAGTGCAGCTCAACCAAGCTCCAATTGTGGATTTAATTAACAAATTTGGACTGTTGAATACAAGCTCCAAGCACAGATAAACCTGGAGAAAGCATGAAAGGAATCCAGAGCTCTCTCTACAGCAGAGAGGAGGCAGGGCTGATGGAAAATAAAACAGAGGTGTTTGGAGTCAGCTGAGTGAAGAATACAAAAAAAGGGCTGTTCCCCAAGAAAAGGGGCACATAGAGCCAGGCACCAACTCTGGAATAGATTGGCAAAATGGGAGGCAAGGGAGAGGCTCTGAAAGGGATTTATTTTTACCTTTTAGCATAAAGAAAGCAGCAGGCTTTTTCAGTTGTCAGCACTGCTCCCACCAAGGGTGGAGTTAAGGAATATCTGAGAGACAAATTAACCTGTCAGGTGAAGGAGATATCTTCCCCAAGAGAGGGGAGAGAGGGCCCAGCACAAATGGTGGCTCTCAATCAGAGAATTCAGACCCCAGGGGCTGGAAAAGAGAAACAGTTTAAGTCCACAATCTGCCTCAGCCTCTCTCTCAACACACCCCTGGCAGGTGCAGGGTATGATGAGAATTAAAGGCAACTTACCACTATACACTGGTGGGGAGCAGTAGGCTGACAATGGTCACCTGCTGGGAAGGACAGAAAAAGAAGAGAATCAGGAGGCTTCACAGGAAAGACAGGCAACCTGCTGGGTCTCTTACCTAGGGAACTTGGGTACTAATTACACCCTCTTCCTGAGTCCTGGGCACGTCTTGTCTAGGAAAACCTGACTGAGGTCAATTATATCTGGGGAGACCCTCCTCAAAGAAAAATTTCCAAATAGGCAGGGAAAGTACCAGAAAAAAACAGAGCTAAAAATTCTGATTGGTTAAACAGAAGCTATGCCAGAGTTCTAGGTAAGTTGAACTGAATGCCAAAGAACTGGTAGAGAACAAAGCCAGTCAACAAGAAAACCCTAGGTAAAAGAAAGAAAATGACTTCCAGAATAAACAAATCAAGAAAAGCAGATTCCTAGACACCAGTAAAAATCCATTAGTCATACCGGAAGCACAAAGATATGACTCAAAGGAACAAAGTAAGACTCCAAATGAGATCCAGGGGTTGAAATAGCTAATTAAGGAAATTCAAACAAATATTCTAAATGAAATAAATGAATTGAAGGGAAATGTGGCAAAAGAGATGAAGGATATAGAAGATACTGGGTGGCAATACAGAAGAATTCAAAATCTTGAAAAGACAAATGGCTGAAGTTACAGGAATGAAAGGAACAATAGAAGAGATGAGAAAACAATGGAGACATGGAACATCAGATTTGAAGAGATGGGAAAAAGGATTAGTTAACTAGAGTACATGACATCTGAAATCCTACACACCAAAGAACAGATATGGAAAAGAATGGACAAATATGAACAGGGTCTTAGGGACCTGAATGACAAGATGAAGCTCATGAATATACATGGAATGGGTGTCTCAGATGGAGCAAAGAAAGGAAAAGGGGCAGAAAGAGTAATGGAAGAAATTTTCACTGAAAATTTCCCAATCCTTATGAAAGACATAAAACTACAGATCCAAAAAGTGCAGTGTACCCCAAACACAATAGATCCAAATGACCTACTTCAAGACACTTACTAATCAAACTGTCAAATATCAGAGACAAAGACAGAATTCTGAAAGCAGCAAGAGAAAAGTGATCCATCACATACAAGGGAAGGTGCATAAGACTATGTGCAGATTTCTCAAAAGATACCATGGAAGCGAGAGGGCAGTGGTATGATATATTTAAGATACAGAAAAAGAAAAACTGCCAACCAGGAATTCTATATATGGCAAAACTGTCCTTTAAAAATGAGGAAGAGTTTAAAATATTTTCAGACAAACAGATACTGAGAGGGTTTGTGAACAAGAGACCAGCTCTACAAGAAATTCTAAAATGTGTGATACAGAGACAAAGGAAAAGACAGGAGAGAGAGGCTTGGAGAAGAGTGTAGAAATGAAGATTCGCATTAAGAGTAAAAAGAGAAAAAAGATACGACATGCAAAAATTTTTAAAAATGGTACAAGAAAGTACTGCCATTACAGTAACAACATTAAATGTTAATAGATTAAACTCCTCAATAAAAAGACATAAACTGGTAGAAAGGATTAAAAACAAGACCCATCTATATGCTGTCTATAAGAGACACATTTTAGACCCAAGACCAAAAATAGGTTAACAGTTCAAGAAAAAGAGATTTCACACAAACAACAACCAGAAAAGACCACAGGTAGATATGTTAATATCAGACAAACTGGGCTTTAAATGTAAAGCAATTAAAAGAGACAAAGAAGGACACTATGTATTAATAAAAGGGATAATTAATCAAGAAGACATGTCAATCATAAATATTTATGCACTGAGTCAGAAGCCTCCAAAATACACGAGGCAAACCTTGACAATGCTGAAGACAGAAGAAGACAGCTATATGATAATAGTTTGAGACATCAATACACCACTCTCATCAATGGATAGAACATCTGGACACAGGATCAATAAGGAAAGAGAGATTTTGGATAGTATGGTAAATGAAATAGACTTAACAGACATTTACAGAATATTTCACCACAAAACAGCAGGATATACATTTTTCTCAATTGCTCATGGTTCCATCATAGAGCAAGTCTCAATAAACTTAAAAAGATCAAAATTATGTAGAACAGTTTCTCAGATAATGGAATGAAGTTAGAAGTCAATAACAGGCATAACGCTTGAAAATTCACAAATATATGGAGGCTAGAAAACACAATCTTAAACAACCAGTGGGTCAGAGAACCTAAGATGGCAGCTAGGAGAGACAGGGCAAAAAAACACCTCCATGAAAAATACTAATTAAAAGCCAGAAAGTGACCCAGAACACCAGTTCCAGTGATGCACTAGCTGGACAAGGTTTGCTAAATCCACAGGGGCTGTGCACTTGGTGAAACTGGGAGTCTGCATTCTGAAATGAGTGAATAAGCAGCTGAATATCCAGCAGCCACACTGCAGTGTGGGGAAACCAAAGGTTGGCATTTGGAGGTGGATTAGTTCTTTTTTAAAAAACCCAAAAGTGGCTGCAGATACAGAAGTGAGAACCACACAGTGAAGTGCAGCAGGAATGAGCTGTGAGAACACCTCAATACCTGGCAGGGAAGATAGCCTTTCACACACCTGCTGCTAAATGTCTCAGAGCAAGGAAAGCAGAGGTTAGCCAAAAGGGGAAGAAAACCATACCCCTTGTAGCCATCTTCCCAGTGGGCTGGGAATGCTCCTGCCCTGCACTGGAGCCACAGCCCAGAGCTGTGCCAAAAATCCCAGTGTGACAGGAAGTGCTTCCAGCAACACACATACATGCCACAATATTGGGCATGGACAATAGCCTTTCATGCACCTGCAGCTAATTGTCCCAGAGCTGGGAAGGCAGAGTTGTGCAAAAAGGGGGAAATTAGCATGCCCCATTCAGCCATCCTTTCAGCAGGCTGGGAATGCCCCTACATGGCCTGGCAGCCCAGAACTTCCCTTGAGGGATGGAGCACGCTTGTGACATGGCACAACCTTCCCTAAGCAGAGGCCTTACAAGGGCATGGCTTGGAAGAGGGACCCACTTGGAAATCCCAGGGACCATATGCCAATACCAAATACTTGTGGGTCAGCAGCAGAGACAATCTGTGGTGAGACTGAAATGAAGGTTTAGACTCTTGCAACAGCCTTAAATCTCCAGGAACACCTGGGAGGTTTGATTGTTAAAGCTGCCCTCCCTCCCTAACCACTCAGAAACATGCCCCACATTTAGGGTGGATAGCACCAACAACACACCCAAACTTGGTGCACCAGTTGGACCCCACAAGAATCAGACCCCCACACACCACAAAGACAAAGTTGGAGAGAACTGACTTGAGGGGAATAGGTGACACACGGATGCCATCTGCTGGTTAGTTAGAGAAAGTGTACACCACCAAGATGTACATCTGACAAATTAGAGATCAGCCTTTGAATAATCCT
Organism: Choloepus didactylus; assembly: GCF_015220235.1. Classification (NCBI taxonomy): domain Eukaryota; kingdom Metazoa; phylum Chordata; class Mammalia; order Pilosa; family Megalonychidae; genus Choloepus; species Choloepus didactylus. The sequence goes on along the minus strand of NC_051334.1, from coordinate 79,231,919 downwards.
ACATCTCCTAAAAGAAACCTATCAAGTAAAGCAAATGCCAAGAGACCAAAATAAACAGAAAATTTTAAAGCATATGATAAAACCAGATGATATGGATAACCCAAACCCAAACACCCAAATCAAAGGATCAGAGGAGACACAGTACTTGGAGCAATTAATCAAAGAACTAAAGACAAACAATGAGAACGTGACACAGAATATAAAGCACATGAAGAAGAGCATGGCGCAGGATATAAAGGACATGGAGAAGACCCTAGAGGAGCACAAAGAAGAAACTGCAAGAGTAAATGAAAATAAATGATCTTACAGAAATTAAAGAAACTGTTGACCAAATAAAAAGATTCTGGGTACTCATAGTACAAGATTAGTGGAAGCTGAACAATGAATCAGTGACCTCGAGGACCACAGAACAGAAAATGAAAGAACAAAAGAAAGAATGGGGAAAAGAATTGAAAAAAAATGAAATGGACCTCAGGGATATGACAGATAAAATAAAATGTCCAAATATAAGAATCATTGGTGTCCTAGAAGGGGAAGAGAGGGGTAAAGGTCTAGAAAGTGTATTCAAAGAAATTGTTGGGGAAAACTTCCCAAACCTTCTATACAATATAAATATACAAAGCATAAATGCCCAGATAACTCCAAATAGAATAGATCCAAATAAACCCACTCTGAGACATATTCTGATCAGACTGTCAAATACTGAAGAGAAGGAGCAAGTTCTGAGAGCAGCAAGAGAAAAGCAATTCACCACATACAAAGGAAACAACATGAGACTAAGTAGTGACTCAGCGGCCACCATGGAGGCAAGAAGGCAGTGGCATGACATATTTAAAATTCTGAGAGAGAAAAATTTCCAACCAAGGATATTTTATCCAGCAAAGCTCTCCTTCAAATGTGCGGGAGGGCTTAAATTTTTCACAGACAAACAAATGCTGACAGATTTTGCTAATAAAAGTCCTGCCTTACTTCAGATACTAAAGGAGCCCTACCAACAGGGAAACAAAGAAAGGAGAGAGAGATATGGAGAAAGGTTCAGTACTAAAGAGATTCAATATTGGTTCATTAAAGGATAATACGAGAGAGAGGGAAAAAATATATCTGACAAACATAAACCAAAGGATAGGATGGCTGATTCAAGAAATGCCTTCACAGTAATAACATTGAATGTAAATGGATTAAATCCCCAATTAAAAGATATAGATTGGCAGAATGGATCAAAAAAATATGAACCATCAATATGTTGCATACAAGAGACTCATCTTAGACACAGTGACACAAAGAAATTGAAAGTGAAAGGATGGGAAAAGTATTTCATGCAAGCTACAGCCAAAAGAAAGCAGGAGTAGCAATATTAATCTCAGATAAAATAGACTTTAAATGCAAGGATGCTATGAGAGAGAAAGAAGGCCACTACATATTAATAAAAGGGGCAATTCAACAAGAACAAATAACAATCATAAATGTTTATGCACCCAATCAAGGTGCCACAAAATACATGAGACAAACACTGGCAAAACTAAAGGAAGCAATGGATGGTTCCACAATAACTGTGGGAGACTTCAACACATCACTCTCCTATAGATAGATCAACCAGACAGAAGACCGATAAGGAAATTGAAAACCTAAACAATCTGATGCATGAATTTTATTTAACAGACATATATAGAACATCACATTCCACATCACCAGGATACACATTCTTCTTTAGTGATCATGGAACTTTCTCCAGAGTAGACCATATGATGGGACATAAAACAAGCCTCAATAAATTTAAAAAAATTAAAATTATTCAAAGCACATTCTCTGACCACAATGGAATACAACTAGAAGTCAATAACCATCAGAGACTTAGAAAATTCACAAACACCTGGAGGTTAAACAACACACTCCTAAAATAAATGGTTTATAATGTAGAATGTAGGGGAGCTAGCAATAGAGAGCAATTAATGAAGGGGGAATGATAACCCAATAAGAACAGATAAGCTATCATGGGTAAATTTAGTGTTCTGGGAATGCCCAGGAATGATTATGGTTTGTTAATTTCTGATAGGTATGGTAGGAACAAGTTCACAGAAATGTTGCTATATTAGGTTATTTTCTTGGGGTAGAGTAGGAACATGTTGGAAGTAAAGTAGTTATTTTGGGTTAGTTGTCTTTTTCTTACTCCCTCCTTATGGGTTGTTTGAAATGTTTTTTTATTGTATATCTTTCTTTAAAAATTTTTTTTGATACAGTTAATTTAAAAAGAAAGAGTTAATTAAGAGTTAATGACAATCAATGCAATATATGATAGTGCAGTGGATCTAAAAATGAAGGAGAAAAGCTCAAAGAGGGCATAAGGAAAAATTGGAATATAGAATTTAAGCTTTATATCCATATTAATTTTTTTGAATGAATTGCAGTTAAGTTAATGACATAGTGAATATCTTTGTTCATAGGAAATTTACATGGAAGTGTTATGAGTTCAAGGAGTATGATATATGCAACCTGCTCTCAAATGTTCAGAAGATGATAAATGGGTAGATAGATAATTGATAGAAACATAATAGATATAGTTGAAAGAAAGAGACAGGGGTGAGGGAGGGAGGGAGGGAGAGAGGAAGGAAGGCAAGAAGGAAGGAAGGAAGGAAGGAAGGAAGGAAGGAAGGAAGGAAGGAAGGAAGAAAGGAAAGGGAAAGAAAGGTACTGCAAAGGTAGCAAAATGTAAAATTGGTAGACATGGATATCTGCAGGTGGGGGGGTGTTGGAGTTCTCTGTATGGGGTTTATATTATATTTGCAACTATCCTATATGTTTGAAATTATTTCAAAATAAAAATTGAAAAAAACCAGTGGGTCAAAGGAGAAAATACAAGAGAAATTAGTAATATCTTGAGGCAAGTGAAAATGAGAACACAACATATCAAAACTTATGGGCAGCAAAGGCAGTGCTGAGAGGGAAAAGTTTATTGTCCTGAAAGCCTATACTAACAAAGAAGAAAGGGCAAAAAGAGAGGACTTAAATACTCACTTGGAGTAACTAGAGAAGCAACAGCAAACCAACGACAAAACAAACAGAAGGAAAGAAGTAACAAAGGTTACAGCAGAAATAAATGAAAGTGAGAATATGAAAATAATAGAAAGAACCAACAAAACCAGAAGCTGGTTCTGTGAGAAAACCAATAGAACTGATGGACCCTTAGCTTGTCTGCCAAAGAATAAAAGACAGAGGATGCAAATAAAATCAGAAATGGGAGGGTGCACTAACTACTGACCCTGAAGAGATAAAGAAGATAATGAGAGGATACTATGTGCAACAATATGCTATCAAACTAGACAACTGAGATGAAATGGACAACTCCCTAGAAAAGCATAAATAACCAATATTGACTCGAGAAGAAATAGAAGACCTCAACAAACCAATCACAAGTAAAGAGATTGAATCAGTCATCAAAAAACTCCCAAGAAAGAAAAGTCCAGGACTAGATGGCTTCACATGTGAATTATACCAAACATTCAAGAAAGAATTAGTGCCAATCCTGATCAAACTCTTCAAAACACTGAAAAGGAGGGAAAGCTACATAAATAATTCTATGAAGCCAACATCACCCTAATATTAAAGACAGACAAAGATACCGCAAAAAGGAAAATTATTTACCCATCACTTTAATGAACATAGATACAAAAATCCTCAACAAAATACTTGCAAATCAAACACAGCAGCACATTAAAAGAATAATACACTGTGACCAAGTGAGTTTCATTCCAGGTATGCAATGGTGGTTCAACACAAGAAAGTCAATTAATGTAATACACCATATCAATAAATCAAAGGGTAAAAACCACATGACCATCCCAATTGATGCAGAAAAGGCATCTGGCAAAATTCAACATTTTCTGATGAAAACACTTCAAAGGACAGGAATAGAAGGAAACTTCCTCAACATGATAAAGGGAATATATGAAAAACCAACAGCTAACATCATACTCAATGGTGAGAGACTGAAAACTTTCCCTCTAAATCAGGAACAAGACAACGATGACAACTGTCACCATTGTTATTTGACATTGTTCTGGAAGTTCTACTAGAGCAAGTATGGAAGGAAAAGAAATAAAAGGCATCCAAATTGGAAGGAAGAAGTAATACTTTCACTGTTTGCAGGTGACATGATCCTATATGTAGAAAACCCTGAAAAATGTGCAGTAAAGGTAATAGAGCTAATAAACTAGTACAGCAAAGTGGCAGGATACAAGAGCAACACTCTAAAATCAGTGGTATTTTTATACACTAGTAAGGAGCAATCTGAGGAGGAAATCAAGACAAAAAATTCCATTTACAATAGCAATCAAAAGAATAAAATATTTAAGAATAAATTTAACCAAGAACATACAAGACCTAAACACAGAAAACTACAAAAATTCCTAAAAGAAATCAAGGAAGATCTAAATGGATTGAAGGACATACTGTGATAATGGATTGGATGACCAAACATAGTTGAGATGTCAATTCTACCCAGATTGATTTATCAATTCAATGCAATACCAATTAAAATGCCAACAACTTGTTTTCAGAAATAGAAAAACCAATAATCAAAATTATTTGGGAGGGCTGGGTGCCCTGAATAGCTATAAATATCTTGAGAAAGGGAAATGTGTAGGGGTTCTTACACCACCTGAATTTAAAAAGCATATTACAAAGCCATAGTGGTCAAACATCATGGTACCATCATAAAGATAGGAATACTGAACAATGGAATTAAGATGAGCATTCAGAAATAAACCCTGTCATCTATGAATTATTGATCTTTGATAAAGCCATCAATTTGACTCAACTGGGACAGAGCAGCCTCTTCAACAAATGGTACTTGAAGAACTGGATATCCATATCAAGAAGAATGAAAGAGGACCCCTTCCTCACACCTACACAAAAATTAACTCAAAGTGGATAAATGACCTCAATATAAGAGACAGTACCATAAAACTACTAGAAGATAATGTAGGGAAACATCTTCAAGACCTTTTATTAGGAGGTTCCTTCTTAGACCTTACACCCAAAGCACAAGCAATGAAAGAAAAAATAGATAAATGGGAGCTCCCCAAAATTAAAAGCTTCTGTACCTGAAAGAAATTTGTCAAAAAACTGAAGAGGCAGTCAACTCAATGGGGAAAAATATTTGGAAACATGTATCTGATAAAAGACTGATATCTTGCATATATAAAGAAATCTACAACTCAACAATAGTACAAACATCCCAATTATGAAATGGGCAAAAGATATGAAAAGACATTTCTATGAAGAGGAAATACAAATGGCTAAAAAAAATGAAACATGTTCATCTTCAATAGCTATTAAGGAGATGAAAATTAAGACTACAATGAGATATCATCTCACACCAATTAGAATGGCTGCCATAAAACAGGAAACTACAAATTCTGGAGAGAATGTGGAGAAATTGGAACTCTTATTCATTGCTGGTGGAACTGTATATGGTACAGCCACTCTGGAGGACAGTCTGGCAGATCCTTAGAAATCTAGGTATCAAGTTACTCTTCAATCCAGCCATTTCACTTCTAAGTATATACCCAGAAGATCTGAAAGCAGTGACATGAACAGATATCTGTACACCGATTTTCATAGTGGTATTATTCACAATTGCTAAGAGATGGAAAAAATCCAAATGTCCTTCAATAGTTGAGGGGATAAACAAAATGTGGTATATACACATGATGGAATACTACATGGCAGGAAGAAGAATGAGATCATGAAATATATGACAACATGAATGAACCTTGAAGACATAATGCTGGGTGAAATAAGCCAGACATGAAAAGAAAGATATTGTGTTACCACTAATGTGAACTCTGTGAAAAATGTAAAATAAATGTTTTATATTGTAGATTGTAGGGGACCTAGAGATAGACAACAACTAGTGAAGGGGGAACTACAATCTAATAAGAACAGATAAGCTATTGAGGGTATTCTTAAAATCGTAGGAATGCTTAGGAATGATTATGGTTTGTAAATTTTCTTGGGTATGGTAGGAACACATTGGAAGGACTGTAGTTATTTTAGGCTATTTGTTTTTCTTATTCCCTAGTTTTGTTATGGTTTGTTAATTTTCTTGGGGTATGGTAGGAACATGTTGGAAGCAATGTAGTTATTTTAGGTTATTTTTCTTATTCTTTTGTCTTATTTTCTTTGAATTGTTCTTTTTTAATTTTTTGATTAAGTAAAACTAAAGCTATTGGAGTTAAAAAAAATTAGCTTCAATGTAGTTATTTTAGGTTATTTGGTTTTTCTTATGCAGAGGAGGAGTGTGTGCCATTAGAAGCCAGCCAAATCCTGAATTTGCTTAAGGAAGCATTCCACTGAGGTGCTACAAAGGAGTATCTCCTAGCCCACTGTAAAGATGGCCACATGGGGCATGGAAACTACCCACTTTCCTGATTGCCTGCTGCAGTGGCTCATCCCTAGCTCATGGGCTTTTAGCTGTGGGTGTGCAAAGGGCTATCACCCATGCCAGATACCGAGGCAGGTGCTCAGAGCATGGAAGGCACTCCCCACCGTGATTGTCTGTGGCTCCCGCTGCTGGCTCCCTGGCCACTTTCCGGGTCTTACTCGAACCCACCTCCAAACACAGTCTCTCAGTTTCTCCCCACTGCAGCACCAGTCTGGCTGCAGTTTCCCCAGCATCTCTCCAAATCAAACACTTACATGACTCCAAATGCAGTCTTTTGGTTTCTCCAAGTGCTCAGTCACTATGGATATATAAGTCCCTGCCCAGCCAGTGGAATCCAGAACTGCTATTTTGGAGCACTTTTTGTCTTTTATCTAGTGTTTTTCATGGAGGAGAATTTTCTGTTTCCTAATCTGCCATCTTGGATTTCTGAGACTTGCTTTTAAACCCAACATGTGGTCTATCATGGAGAATGATCCATGAGCACTTGAGAAAAATGCATTTCTTGCTGTTGTTGGGTGCAATGTTATTTAAATATGTGTAAGTCTAGTTCATTTGTCATTTTATTCAAAATCTCACTTTCCTTATTGATCTTCTCTTTAGATGTTCTATCCATGATGACAGTGGTGTACTGAAGTCTCCCACTACTATTGTAGAAGTGTCTTCTGCTCCCTTCAGTTTTTTCAGTGTTTACCAAATGTATTTTTGGGGGTAGTCTGGCTCAGTGCACAGATATTAATGATTATGTCTCCTTGATGGATTGTCCTTTTTGTTAATACATCGTGTCCTTCTTTGTCTCTTTTAATTGTTTTACATTTGAAGTCTACTTTTTCTGATATTAGTATAGCTACTCCTGCTGTTTTCTGGTTGTTGTTTGCAAGAAATATCTTTTTCTAACCTTTCGCTTTCAAGCTGTTTTGTCCTTGAGCCTCAAGTGAGTCTCTTGTAGACAGCATATAGTTGTGTCCTGTTTTTTCATCTATTCTTCTGGTCTATGTCTTTTGATTGGGGAATTTAATCCATTAACATTTTCTTTATTACTGTAAAGGTAGTACTTTCATCTACCATTTTGTCTTTTGGGTTTTGTAGACAGTAAGTGCAGTAATTTGTCTATCATTTTCTTTTGGATTTTATATGTCGTATTTTATTTTTCCTCTCTTTAATTTAATCCTTCTTGATAGTTTTCATTTCTACACTCTTCTTCCTTGCCTCTTCCTAGTCCACAGTGGGTTAGAACAATGCCCCCCCCCTCTCAGATCCTGGTCCCCAGCCTTCTAATGTTGCTATTTATAAGCCAAGATCACTGATCACCCTTGCCCACCCCTGGTCTTGGTGAAAAGGATTTTTACATTCTTTTCTGTCACCAGCATGCTAGTCAGGGGCTGAACCACACAGCAGATGCAAGAGTAGTGGGTGGGTGCCAATAACTGCAGCATGTAGAGGGCAATTTTCTGTCCTTTACTGTAATTTACCAGCCTGTTTCTCCCACTTGTGCCTGGATGCTATACAGTTACTGGCCTCTAGAGTTTCAAAATAAATGTTTCAGACATGTCCTACCTGTTTAATAGTTGTTCTGGAGGCAGGATTGAATCCTGGAACTACCTACTCTGCCATCTTCCCACATTTCCCTCCCACAAGTTTAGTCATAAGAGTTTTTCATTTAAAGCCTATTTTATCTGACAATAAAATAGCTACCCCAGCTCTCTTTTGGTTACTATTTTCATGGTATATTTTTTTCATCTTTTCATTCTCCACATAATTGTGTCTTTGAATACAAGTCTTTTGTAATCACCATATAGTTGGGTCATGCTTTTTTATTCATTCTATTAATCTCTGCCTTTTTACTGGATATTTAAATCCATTCTATTTAAAATAACTACTGGTAGTGCATGAATTTCTTCTGTCATTTTGCTGCTTGGTATTTGAGAGTTTAATACCTTTTTTCCCTAAATTCTTCTGTGAATGTCTACTATTATATTTCTTTCATTTGTATTGTACTATTTTGGGTTCCTTCTTAGTGCTCTCTCTATATATTAGTTATGCATTCAAGTTGTGGTTACCATGGAGTTTAAACTTAACATCCTAAGTCTATAACAATAACATATAATTTGATACCATCTTTTTTTTTTTTTTTTTATCATCATTTTATTGAGATATATTCACATACCACGCAGTCATACAAAACAAATTGTACTTTCGATTGTTTACAGTACCATTACATAGTTGTACATTCATCACCTAAATCAATCCCTGACACCTTCATTAGCACACACACAAAAATAACAAGAATAATAATTAGAGTGAAAAAGAGCAATTGAAGTAAAAAAGAACACTAGGTACCTTTGTCTGTTTGTTTGCTTCCCCTACTTTTCTACACATCCATCCATAAACTAGACAAAGTGGAGTTTGGTCCTTATGGCATTCCCAATCCCACTGTCACCCCTCATAAGCTACATTTTTATACAACTGTCTTCGAGATTCATGGGTTCTGGGTTGTAGTTTAATAGTTTCAGGTATCCACCACCAGCTACCCCAATTCTTTAGAACCTAAAAAGGGTTGTCTAAAGTGTGCGTAAGAGTGCCCACCAGAGTGATCTCTCGGCTCGTTTTGGAATCTCTCTGCCACTGAAGCTTATTTCATTTCCTTTCACATCCCCCTTTTGGTCAAGAAGATGTTCTCCATCCCACGATGCCGGGTCTACATTCCTCCCCGGGAGTCATATTCCACGTTGCCAGGGAGATTCACTTCCCTGGGTGTCTGATCCCACGTAGGGGGGAGGGCAGTGATTTCACTTGATACCATCTTAACTTCAATAGCATACACATACACTCTTTCTATATCCCTCCATACCCCTACCATTTATTTATTAAAAATTATATATTATATATTGTATTTCCTAAACCATAAATAATAATTCAGTTCTATGCATTTGCATGTTAGAACTTGTAAGAAGTAAAAAGTGCTGTTATATATCAAATAGTATGATATAACAATACTGGCATTTATCAGTACCCATATGACTAACTTTACAAAAGGTCTTTATTTCTTTATGCCACTTTGATGCACACTCTCATATCCTTTGCTTTCAGTCTGAAAAACTGTAGGATTGTTTATAGGACAGGTCTAGTGGTGATGAACTCTCTTTGCTTTCATTTATCTGAGAGCATCTTAATCTCTCCATTTTTGAAAGTAGGTCTCACTGAACATAAAATTGTTAGTTGACAACTGTTTTCTTTCAGTACTTTAAATATTTTGTCCCATTGACTTTTTGAATTCATGGTTTCTGATGAGAAATTGGAACTTAATCTTATTGGGACTCCACTGCACATAATAGACCTCTCTCCTTGTCCTTGGCATTTTACAGTTTGAATACTATATGCCTTGGCATGGTACTCTTTGCATGGGGTTCACTGGAATTCTTGAATGTGCATTTATGTCTTTCATTAAATTCAGGAAATTTTTGCAATTATTTCTTTGAATATCCCTTCTGCACCTTTCTCTCTTTATTCTCCTGCTGAGACTTCCATAATATGTATACTGGTACTCTTGGTTAGGTATCACAGGTCTCTTGGGCTTTGTTTACCTTTTTCATTCTTTTTGTCTTTCTGCTCCTCAGCCTGAATCATTTCAAATGTCCTGCATTCCAGATCACTGATTATTCCACCAACTCCAATATGCTCTTGAAATCCTCTACAGAATTTTTCATTTCAGTTATTGGGGTTTTTCATCTCCAGTAATTCTGTTTCATTCTTTTTAAAACTTTCTATCTCTTTACTGAGATTCTCATATTGTTCATTCATTGTTTTCCTCATAGATTTTAGTTCTTTCTCCATGTTTCCTTTATCTCCTTGAGCATACTGAATATCATTTTTCTAACACATTTGACCAGAATTTTGAAAGTCTGGTTCTTTTCATTGATGGTTTCTGAAATTTAATCTTGTTCTTTTGGATGGACCATAAGTTCTTGTTTCTTTGTTTATCTTGCAATATTTTGTTGCACACTGTATATTTTAATTTTTTAAGTTGTTATCTCTGGGATTTAGTCCCTGAGCTGTCTGTTCCTTAGGTTTGTATCCCAGTAGTGGTATAACAGAGATTTCCTTGAGTGCCAGGGGCTAACGAAAACATAGGAACCAATGCAATAAGCATCTTTTACAGTCTTTGAAGATTGGCTCTGCTTTGGTTGGTGGTCTCCTTCACAGTCTAGCCCTTCTATCAAGATCAGACCCAGGCAAATGTGAAGTGCAGGGTCCTCTCAGTCTTATCAGAGCCTTCCTGGAGCCTGCTTCTTGTCCTGGGCTTGTGCTTGCTTGTGGTCTTAGGGATTCCTGTGTTTACAGAAATGCAAATGCCCCCTCTACTCCCTATGAAGTAGATTTTCACCCACTCCCATGTGTTCTATTGTATGATAATGCCAGCAATCCTTGGCCACATTGACTTAATTATTTCTTACAATATTACAGCTGCCTGCAAGCTTCTTCCTCCTGCAGCACAAGTTCCGGAAGGGCAAGCCTGAGACAAATTTCCTGGTTTAATCTTTCAGGCTTCCACCTGGTAGATTGGCATCAACATACAGTCACCCAAGTATGCTCATTGGGATTACTCTGCTCCATCCAGACAAGCCCAGGTTCCCACAATGGGCATGCTGGCTGGCTCCACACTGTACTGGGGAAGCACTTGGGGAGGGTCTAGCCATGGTGCCACAAGTTTCATTTACCATTTCTCAAGCTGTGTTTTCTTGATTCAGCATTAACCTAGTTATTGCAACCTTTTAACTATTTTCTGGAGTTTTGAGGAAGATGATTCTGTTAATTTTTGCTTGTTGTTCAAATATTCTGTGGGAGAACAGCACACTGCAGCATCTTATGCTTCCATCTTGGTCAACCAAAAGCCAAGAGTTGTCTGCACGTATCTTTTTTGGAGTGCTTATTCAGCTTACTACAGTCTCCATCTTACATTCAATTTCCTTTCATAAGTTTAGTAGGGAGCCAGGAGAGGCTATGCTGGAAAGAGAGAAAGTGTAGAGTTTTTCCCCTTTTCTCTGGGAATGCATTTGGCTTGCTTCTTCCCTCATCTATAGGGGAGAATCAGAAATGCATGCACAAGTACAACCTAAAGAAAACATAATGTCCAAGTAATTTGAATTTATTGCTTTGTTGAATCCGTCTCCTGTCTCATAGGGTTCTCTCCTGCTTCAGGGGGGCATTTCCACATGATCCATTATGAGAGATCCATTTGAGAGACCCATTTGTAGAGGGATTGGAGAAATGACTGATAGAAGGTCAAGTGTCTTCCCCTCCCAATGACATTTGTATTTTAATTAGATATCCACAGACTTGGAATTTCAGAGATGGAAGATATTTAGCTCACCTCCATTTTATAGATGGAGACACAGAGGCTCTGAAAACATGAATCCCGGGGGTAAACTCTGGAAGACAGAAAAGTCTTTGAGACCGAAAGACTGAGTCCCCCAACAGTAATATTATAAGACCTGAGAACACAAGAGGTTGTTTGTGTTTTTGTGTGTGTGTGTTATTTTGTGTGAGTGATATGGAAAGAGAAAGCATAAGGAGAACTTCCCAGAATGTCATATAAAAATTAGAACTGGAAGAAACACTTAAAGGCAAGTCAAATCCCCAGATTTTACAAATGAAATAACAGAGGCCCAGACTGGTTAAGTGACTTAACCAAAATTTACACAGCTATTTAGTGGCAGCATTAGGAAAACTAGAACTTTTTTTTTTTGCAAAAACAAAAACGGATTTATTTAGGTTAACATTTCTCTTACTGTAAAGAGAAAGATGTCAAAAGAAACTGAGGACATATACAATAAACATTCCCCAACCCCACCCAGACAAGCCAAAAGGAAAAAACGGGGGGGGGGGTGTTAAAGTTCTGTTCAACGGTTAATTTTATCTTCGCTTCTCGAAGATGTTTTGCGTCCCATTCCACGTCCTCGTCCTCGTGCAGCCACTTGGGCTTTCAGAATTGCAGCTTTCCCCCGGCCAGCGCCTGAGCCTTGGTTTTTGTTTTTCATGCCCTTTAACATGGTTGCGTTCTTCAGCATGTCCGGCAAAATCAGGAAGCGGATCTTGCTGCCACGGCTGTACGCCTGTTCCAGCTGGGCCACTCGGCTGTCTCTGTAGGTGACTGTGATGTTGGACATCTGGCAATTCATGTTGTCCTTGGCCTCGATGAGCTTTCTACGATACACCTCACCGGTATTCGTCTCACACGTCCCAATGGGCCCTCAGTCTCGTGCAAGACTTGAATCAGCACACCAATTGACATGCTGGCAGGCAGGAGAGTTCGGCTCCGGCCTATGCGTCCTCCTCTTCGTGCGACGGCAACACAAGCCATTTTCCAATTCAGTGTTCTTTCTACCATTCCACTACCAACTCTCAATATTTTCCCTGAAGGTACACACTAAGGATCTTGTTTGCTTTACATTGGCTCTTATAATTGAAGATTCAATGTTCACATACCCTGATCTTCCTCGGCTCTTCAATCCCACCCCCATGGTATGAGAAACTCACTGATTATAAATTATTGCTGTCTATCCTCAGTAGCACCTTCAAACATGAATATCCAGGCAAGTGATCCCTACCTAGGGAGTTGAACCTAAATTATCTAAAATAACTATATTTATAGACTAAATTCCCTAGGGACTTTTTCTATTATTGTTACAAGAGTTGTAACCACTCTAATGTATATTTATAGCTTTATTAAGTTATAATTATCATACAATAAACTGCTGTATTTAAAGTGTAAAAGTTGATGAGTTTTGACATATGCATATACTCATGCCACCATCACCATAATTAAGATCATAAACATATCTACCACTTCCAAAATGTTCCTTATGCCCTTTTGTAATTTATACTTCCCTTCCAGTCCCACTCCCCCACTGTCCCATCCTTCCTTTCTTGATTTGGCTTTGGTAATGTTAAACTATTCCAACCAAGAAAAGCAGCCATAGTCTCTGGATTTGAGCCAAGGGTGGAAAAATTCCCTTGGCCTTGCTTCCTTCCTTCTTTGAAAAGAATCCAACCTCTCCCAAAGACCTTTCCTTGCAGCTGCACACAAACAGCTCCCAGGCAAAATCAAGGGCCTTAAAAAGGATCTGGGAGATTGAAACACTAGATATAAGTTGCACTGGGGATTCTACAGGCTCCAAATGGCTTGAGGATAAACTAAAGAAAGCTTTGGGGGTGAAAGCATGTTTCTTAAAGAAATATTTATTTTCTACTAAAAACAGCATAAATTTGAAAAATTATAAAACAGCATAAATTTGAAAAATAATGAAAAGAAGAAAATCCCTCATATTCCTACTATTGTAACTGAACACTGTCAGCCATTTGGTATTTTCATTATTGCCCCTTCCTCCACCAGAAAAAAATGTTTCTTCATTGAAACTTACTTTGAATGCAGCTTCTAGGCTTTGGTATTTAGTCTTTTATCTACATCACTCTAGAAGATACCACAATGTAACCATAAAGGCATGTGGGTGTATATTTTTCTCAGATCTCAGAGAAAAAAATCAACATGTCTTCTTAGAGGATTTGCTGCACTATGCTATAAAGAACAAAAGCTCCGTATTGTAGCTCTCTTTACAGGTTCTGGAGACTCAGAATTTATAAAAAAGGAGGGGATGAATTTTGCTTCTTTTCTGTGGAACAAAAGTTTACAGCAGGAAAGTACAATTCCTGAGAAAATTCAACTGCTGTAGCTAAAGATATCTTTGTTAGGCGGCAGGGGGAGGGGAGCTATTAAAGATGGAGCAATTAAGGTTCTATGTGTACCTAGACAAGTGACTTGTCCTCTCACTAGATTTGAAGGACTTATTTTAATGTTGCTTTTCTATTTTAATGGTTTTCTCTGGTCAGCAGTCCAGATGGCCTATCAGCTAATCAGCATGCTATGTAGCCCATCTTGTATTTATAAACAACAGAGAGATGGAATGGAATATGTCTTGGCCTGGGAGTCAAGAAACCCTAGCACAGTGCTTTGCACAGAATAGGCACTCAATAAATATTTACTGAATTGAATCAGTGGTCCTGAAAGCTAGTCTTAGGTTTTGCCATTAACTTACTGAAATGTCAGTAACTTTTTGAAGAGACAGGGAATTTAAATATATCTAGTCTATCTTATCAGCAATCTCCAATGTATGACCTGGGCTAAAGGAAGGGAATTGATTTACCAAAAACACTTGTGTCTCTCTAGTTTCTAGTTTCTTAAACTACAAAATGGGGATAACAATTCTTGCCTATCTCACAAAGGTATTGGACCAAATAATGTGACATGTGTAAAAGTGCATTGAAAATATAAATATTACATATATAAAAGGCATCATTAGGAGTTACAAATCCATTGACTGTGAGGGTGAGTGACTTGGAAAACAAAGGGCTAAGGCTGCCTTGTTAGGTGGTAATTTCCCACTGATTGGTTTTTAGGGAGATGTGTGCAACTTCAACGGCATAATGAAATACAAAATAATAGGAAGGAGTGCTTTGAGTTTAGACTTATTAGCGATTAAAGAACATCATTCTTATGTAGCTAGGGGTACCCATCAGCATCCATGACTGCTTTACTGTGTCTTTGGAAAGTGAGCTGATTATTTGGCACCTCAGTTTGCCTATCAAGATATTAGAGCAATTGATACCTTCCTCATAAATGTGTTGTGAAGATGCGTGAAGGAAAGTCAGAAAATAGTTCCAAGAGACTGATCAAAGATGGAAAGGTTTTTCCCTTAATTATTTTCAGAAGTAAATGATGTATACTTAGGTGCAGTCATAGAAAGTAAACCCTCATTCTCATACTTTCATAAAGAGAAGAAGGACCAATTTCTTATTCCCAACCCAAAGACAGATAGTATGCTTAAAACTAAATTTCTTAAGAACTAGAAGATGAATCTTGAAAAGAAAAAGAAAGCTGTACTCTAATTGTTTTCTTACTTTAATCAACTTTTCTTTTAAACCATCTCAAATTAAAATGATCCAGAGCCCAGCCTTTGGCCACTTCTATATGTAAACAGCATACTGGACTAACACCAAAATTTCCAGACAACTGCTCACTGCAGCCCCTTTGCTTAGACAGGTTGTGTGGGTATAACCTGTAAACTACAGCTCCTTCAGTCACATGGGCTGCAATGACATGACATTAGGTGCATAAAACTGTACTGGTTGAAAAGTGATAGCAAAGGAAAGGCTATAGACCTGTTCACTGTGGTTGTGCTTATGTAAGTCTGACTGGCACTGAACTATAACAGTAATGGGAGTGGAAAGGCAGATGGAGGAAAGAGAATTTATTCTGTAGGGAGGGAGATCTGCCCTTCTAATGACTCAACCAAGTTGAACTGAATTGTTAGACTGTGATTTCATTATTTTGGCAAGATTTGGAGTTGACACTGAATTTGGAAGCTCCAAGATAAGATGACCGATACCAGACAACTATGATCAAGGGTCAAAATGGTGTTTTTATTTGTTATTTTTATTGACTGACAATGGATTCGGAATCACCTCCTGATGATGATTTCCTGAACATTTATCTTGTTATGAAAATGCTTTCAGCTTTTGAATTAAACACTTGAAAAGGTAGCTAGAGACAGATAAATTTCTGCTTATCTTCTCCCTAGCCCCCAAAATAGTATAAAAGAACACACCCAGCATCAAATAATAGAAACACAAGTACACTTGTGCCTCCTGGCAGAACTGTCTTTTACTGTTCAAAGTGAGTTTCTGACACTATGAACAGGGTGCCACTGATTTTGTTTTTAAATATATAGCTTACCACTAAGCTTCCTAAGTGACTGACATTTAATATCACACATAGCAGGAGTTTCTAACAGTAGAAATCTCCTGAATTATCTTCAACCCACTGTCTATCCACTTGTTCTGAATACTGTCTTACAAAAGATTACACCATGCCAACTTCCCTGCTAATATCTTAGAGACAAAAAAAGATACTGATAAAGGAAGGGCATTTTCCATTTATCTTTGCCTCTCTTTCATTCAGAGACTATGACCTGTTGTATCTCGAAAGGCTGAAATCCACAGACTGCAGATGGGGTGGAGAAAAAAGTGTTAGGCAGTTCACCAGGGCTGATGGAGCCTGAGTCACTTTGCACTGAACCTCCACTGTTCTCAAGCTGGGAGATTTTCTTCTTGATCATCTTTCTCTCCTTGGCTCTGCGATTCTGAAACCAGATTTTCACCTGAAACACAGTATGACTTTAGATTTAATGGGGCAACACACTGAATGCAATTAACACAGTCACTGCTGTTATTGTACATGGACTTCAGCATTTACAAAAACTTTTCAAATGAATTGATTCACTTGAACCTAAAAATTACCTTTTGAAGTTTGCCCATTTAACAGTTAAAAAAAAACATGCATCTCAGAGAAGGCAACTCCCTTGCATGTTATGAAACTTAGATCAAGTTCAGGGCTATTGACGCTGAATGTAGTGCTCTTTGTATTACACCTCCCCCACTATTTCTGTTGCATGGGTAAAAAGAAATAATAGTAGAATGACAGAAAATTTGGAATAGTGATGAGATAATAAGTAAGGAGTTTAAGTAGCAAAGGTGATTGTGATCAGCAATACATAGAACTTCCTAATTGTAAGTTTAATAAAACAGAACTGGTTGAGCAAGAGCAATGAAATAGTATCTATCTCTTGCTGGAGATAAAGCCCAAAGTGATACTAATATACATTTATATATGGATGAAATGCAGGCTGCTTGGATTGGGGCAATAGATTAATGGACCTTACAACTCTAGAATTCTATGATACCTAGATTTAAGTGAAAGAACATCAGATGGTTATGTAGTGTCAAAGTCACATGGACTCTTCATTGAGCACACACAATGAGGTAAATTTGGGGCAGGCATCATAAGATTATATAGAAATAGAAAATTGAATTTCCTAATCTGAATAACAGAAAAATTTGGTTCAGGCAACAGCATTGGTGTTCAGTTACTAAATGGGATTTGCATTTTCTAGATTGATATGAACCAAATAATTGTCATGGTTGCCAAATCTCTACTTCACGAGTTGGTTGTGACTACTTGGGGAATCAGATCAAGATTTTGACTTGATGGATCAGTTCTACTGGAATTATAATTCACCTCTTCCTCCTGTTTCCCCATCCCTTGTTTCTGCTTTCAGCATGGAGCTCATCACATTCAAATGTTAACAAACCATCTGACTAATGAGCCTAAGCTGGGAGGTCCAGCAGTATGATTGTGGGCTTTAGGGGATGTTGGAGAATGTCTTGATCCCCTGTTCTGCTTACAAACATTCTTGCTTATAGGCTTCCTTAAGACCTCAATCTTTTGAAATGACTAGATGGGACATATTGGATGTACTTCTCATATACCTGTCTCTCAGAAAGGCCCAGGTTGACTGCCAGCTCTGATTTCCTCCGTATTGTGATATATCTATTACAGTGGAATTCCTTCTCCAGCTCCAGCCTTTGATGATCTGTGTAAACCACACGATACTTTTCTTTTGTCCTAGTTTTCCCTATTAGGAAAGGAAACATTGCATTTAGTCTTGTTCTGCTATTTCAGAGATTGTTTTGATTGAAGGAATCATAGCCACTCTTCTTACCTTGATCTATCTTACTTTAAAATATAAAGCAAGTACATTTTTGAGTCAAAGATGTCATAAGTCCGTTTCTCCAGTAAATACTTTGTCATTTGTGGCTATGACATATATATATTGTTTAAATGCAATTTTATTAATATATATTCACACATCATATAATCCATCCAAAGTATACAATCAGTGGCTCACAATATCATTATATAGTTGTGCATTCATCACCACAATCAATTTTAGAACATTTTCATTACTCCAAAATAAAGAAAAATATAAAAATGAGAAATAACACCCAAAACATCCCATACCCCTTACTCTCCCCATTATTTATGTTTTTTGTATGATATTTATTTATAAACATGAAACTGAAATCCCTCTAAATAATGTTTCTCCTTAAAAAGTCAATTAAATTGCAATCATTCACCATTGACCTATTTCTACACCAAAGCATTTTAAGACAAACATGGAACCCATGATTTTTACTCCCTTTCTACTCATATGGGAGCAGCATTAACAGTAGTAGCAACATCCATTATACATGTGCTTCCCTTTACACTTTATGCAGTCTATTCAGTTTTCTTTTGACCTCTTACTTACCCTCTTGAATTTTGCAGACCATTTCTTATTTCCATTTTACAGATAATAAACCTGAGGCTCAGTGTAGGTAAAAGATTTGTGCTAATAAGCAGAGGAGTGGGGACTCAAGCACATACCTTTTGACTCCCAGTTCTGTGTGCTAAATGTCATCCCCAGTTTAAACATGCTGTAAAGCCAAGTGTGACACATTATTCTGTGATTCTGGCATTATTAGTTGCATATACTCCCTAAAGAAAATTTGATTTCGATAGTGACTTTAAAAGCAAACATTTGTTGTCACTTAGCCGATTCTCTTCTAGGATAGCCCTTATTACCTATTAGAAAAAAATAGTTTAGTTTTTTTGTGTAGGTCTTAAACCAATTTTACTCCCAAGTGAATAATGAATGGGGACACGAGGGAGATGCAGAATAAAATGAGTATTCCATGCCCTCTGAAAGGATATCCAAACATTTGCTTTGTGTTACAACGTTTAACTAATTTCTCATGCCCTCCTTTAAATGGAGTTTTATTCCTCCTTTCAAATTTCCTGAAGATGATTAGGCAGTTTCCCTTTCTTTTCAATTTCTCTAACCCCCTCCAGGCTCTTCCTCCTCTTCTCTATAACTTTTGGTAAACTCCTTCTGATCCTCCCTGGTTGTTTTTGATGTGATGTTTTGGGGGGCGATATATAGGACAAAGGATTCTTTATAGTGGTTCCCTAAACTCCACTGAGGTGTTAAGATGCAGCACAGGCCTAACAAAGGAGCTACACAGCATCAGCTCCCGAATCCTCTTCACATTCAGAAACACCAGTCAATTGGTTTGGAATTTACAAGCCTTAAACAAATGTCAGACACCCTTTTATCTCTAGGAAAGAAAGAAAGGGGACACAAATTTAGAAACGAATTCTAGATGAGAGATATGTCTGTCTTAGATTTAAACTAAATGGCCGAATAGCTCATGGATTAATGAACTGAACATAATTTGCCCTCCTGAAAATGGAAAATTATGAGCCCAGTCAGTTAACCTACCTTAGAGGCCTGAACTTGGTCTGTTTTTCCAAATTTGAACAGATCCAGGGAAACTAGGCTTTTGGTATGTTACAAAGATACAATATATATTTGGAGCCAAAATGAAAACTTTGAGGTTTAATTTATTCCCCAAAACTCAAATTTTGGGGTCAAAATATATCTTTGAAGAGAGGTTTCCTAAAACCCTTCCTAATCACTAAGTGGCTGAGTGATTACATTCTAACTTAAGGCAGAGGTTAAAATTCAACTTGCATGTGTCTGTATTTCCTGCTCTTCAATAATTAGTAAATACAACCAGACTTCAAGAGGTCTGGAAAGGCTGCAGTCCTTCCCCACCCCCACTGGTCATAAATTCCCCTCTTGAAGTTTCTTCTGGGGACAATAAAGCCAAGACCAGTCCCCTTTATTTGCCATGAAAGTCCTCACCCTTTCCGGCAATATAACTCCTAAAGAAAGGAGGGATGAAGAAGAGCCTGGCTGCATATCAAAGGCATGCGAAGTGTTAAAAAGGGTCTGTAGCTTCAATCTAATAGATAAGACTGCAAACTCCGAGAAGACTAGCTCAGAGGAAAATACTGACTGCACAGTTTACAAAGAGAAATGAAGTCTCATTTCCAGGTTCTCCCCTTTTGGGCCTCCCACAAACTGGCACTTCCCCCTTTGGTTACCTCTTCTGCTTAAATGATGAATCAAGATTGACTGGAGATTGGACATTGTCTGGTAGAGCATAATATCCATATTCCCAAGTACTGACAAACCACTAAGAGTACCCCTTTTTATGGTTCAGATTACTCTCTTCTCATAGAGATTATGACATTCCTGAGGATGAGAGAGACTGCCTTCTCAGCAGCTACAGTGAGTTCATTTAGGAAAGTACCAAAATTTAAGATAGGTGTCTTACAGGGCTGCCCCCATTCCTCTGTGGTGGAGATTTCATTGCCTGCTCCCTTCTCCCCACAATCGCAAAAGACCCTGACAAACTTCTGTAGCTCAAGATGGGTAGACTCCTTCCCATCACCCAAGAGACACTATCCCCACAATATTGGCAGGCAAATGTCATAATACTTAATAACTTATTATCACCCTAAATGAAATAAAAATGATGCTTATTTTAGACACAGTTTGCAAAAGTGCTGTCAGGGAGAAAAACACTCTCTAAACCTTGGGGCTATGATGATGATGACAGTGGAGTTAAAGATCATGAAAATCAATTTCCTTCTGTGGGGAGTACTGTCCAGTTGACCCACCATGATGACTTTCCATCTCATCATAATCCTTCACTATGTTAGCAAAAAATAAAGTGCTTCCAAATGCAAATTCATTTTTAAAAATGCTCAATGAAATGATCAAAATCAGGGAAGACAATGATAAGCCTCAAGAATTACAAAGCAATTTATGAAGTGTTGTAATTGAATAAAGCTTTTTAAGCATAATGTCCTTAGTGTTACTTTCAATGCCTTATCAGAATGTATCAAAGTCACTTCATCCTTTCTCCCCCCTTTCCCATCCCTAACAAGAAAGCCTTTTTCCAGCCCTGCTTAGCTTACCACCTTGCCAATACTCATCCAGAGTCATAACTCTGGGTAAAAGAAAAGATGAGAAAATAATACCTAGCACTGAAAATGCACTGACAATGTTTAAAATATGAAAATACTTATTTTTCACAGAACCTTTTCATATAATCATTAAAATGGGATGTGTATTGGAATAGGCCACTTAGGAAACTGAGTTGAATTAAATTTTTTTTAATTAGATCACCTAGGTGACAGTTGTATGTGTCAGTCCCCTTTCTCTCATTAGAAAGTCAAATACTATAATGGATACTATGACATGTTTTGTGAGAGTCCCCTAATATGTATATTTTTCTTTTTTCAATCTAAGGCTATTTTAAAAATTATTCAGCTTTCAGTCAATTATCTTAATCAGGGTGGGGCTAGTTCCATTTAGCAGTTTGTCTAATTTCCTCTCAGCCATCAACCATATGATTACTCCCAATATTTTTGAGTGAAGTAGAAATTTTAGGATGATCTGAACTCATTCATTTATTTAACAAATATTTGTTTAACACCCACTATGTGCTAAGCATACAAATGGGTGCATTTTCATCTGAAGTGGTACAGTGCTGTGATCACATTAATTTTTTTGTGTGTGAAGTTCATAAACTGAGATCTGTGAAAGGGCTTCAGTGAGTCCACGAATCTCCTAAGATTACTCAAAACTGAAATGTGTGTGTGCATGCTTTTGTGCATTTTTCTTGGGGGAGTATCTATATTTTTCATCATATTCTAAAACTGTTGCTAAATATATACCTTGGACTACAAAGAATACAGCAAAGGGGTCTGTTCATTTATAAGACTTACTGAAATGATAAAAAGTTGAATTTAATAAAGCCTTATTTATAGGATAGGCCGCCAGAAGTCAAAGGAGTCCCAATATCATTCAATTTTTAATTCCTCATAGATATTGGAGAGAAAGTCTTGTGAAGGTGTCACTGTAAAGCCAGGACTGATGGCTTAGCTAATGATTAGGATGTTACAGACTGAGTCCCTTCTAATATCCTCCAGGAACCAGAATTGCCTAAGAGATGGGGCACAGATTATAAAAGCAAAGGCAAATGGAAGACTTTTAAGCAGAGAAATCTGCCATATCTTCCCTCCAAAATAGATAATTCATGACTCAAGATAATTTCTTTTATCTTGTTCTTTTCTCACTGTTCTCTACTCTAAACAACAACCAGTGACTTCCTTCTTCTAAAGTGTTTCAAAGCATAATCCTGGAGTAGGAGCAGCTACTTTTCTGTTTTTTTGTGTGTGTCTTTTTCTGATTTTTAGTGTTTGGTGAATGGAAGTTAATTACAACCCTAAGATTAGATGTAGTAACAACCTTGGGAATGTCCGGCCCTAACCTCCTTTTCTATCCTACTTAGCTGGCCTTCTCAACCATATTTAAACCATAAAAAAAAAAAAAGTAGATTTACTCCAAAAACGTTAAAACAAAGTATTTAAGTTCGCCACCCTAGTAATGTTTTAATTAACCAGCACTGCCTCCTTCAGGATAAGATTCCTCGTAACGGTCAAAATTGGTTTCTTCCCCCCCCCTCCCCCCCACCCGCCACCCCTCGCCTTTGCTTTTTGGAGGGGAGAAAAAAATGCAGAACTGTGAAGAGAAGCATAATCGTTGTGAAGAAGTGCTATTGAAATGTCATTTCCTCCCCAAAGGAATGAAAGTGATAGAGCAGAACTCTACAAATTTTCTCTAATGATAGGGAGCGACGCGTTAGAATAATAAGAATGTGATAGAGAACAACTACAGTTGAAAACAAACATTTCCTCTCTTCCGGACTCCAGCTCAAGATTAAGCAGGTCTCTTACTTCCCCCTCCCCTGGCTTCCAGAAGCTGCCCACTGGCTTACTGGTAGGAGCGCGGTTCAGAGTTGGGCTGGAGTCGCAGGTCCTTCCCGAGCGCTGTCGCAGATGCATCATCTGGCCCCTGCACCTCTGGGGCGCCAGCCTGGACTGTAACCACTTATTAGTGCAGGGGTTGATATTTGTGCACTCCCAGCGCATATTAGGATTGAGTAGCATAGTTTGTCTCAACGCCTCCCTGTAGTCTTCTGGCTTGCCCTAACACTTCCATTTGCGGAAAACAACGGTTTTGAGGCCAACTCTTCGCTGCCAACTTACTGGGCAAAGGAAACTGGAGATTTTGGTTGAGAGGTCATGGTGGCAAACCCCCTTTGCCATCAGGCCTTCATGGCTAAACCAGAGTGTTCGTTGTAAATCATGCACCGAGCACCTAGATTGAGCACCACAGCTTTTTTGGGGGGAGTGGGGGTATGCCTCGCCCAGATGGGGAAGTGTTTGGGAATGGAACAGAAAGGCAGCAGTGATTGAGCACCTGGACGTCACAGCAATTTTCTTGCCTCATTCACCCATTGGGTTTTCCTGTGCATCTATCTTCTTCCTAACTATGAAGTCCAATTCTGATCCTTGTGGTTCAACATGTCCATTGCCCACCAACTTGCTCCATTGATTGTTCAGGCTATGGACAAAACCATCCTTCGGGTCGGTTTAGTCTCAAGCTTTGTCAGCGGGCTTTGGGCCAAGGAGCAAGAAAGGAAGCTCACTAATGGGCAGCCAGGCACGCAGAAGTCTCCTCAGCTAAGCTGTGCAGAAATCTCCTCAGCTAAGCTGTCCGGGACAGAGGCCGAGGTAGGAGTAGGAGGACCGGCTGGCCAAGGGAAGTAAAGGAGAAGGAATGGAAGGAAAGATCTGAGGGCAATAGAATCAGTTACTCACCGGTCACTTGCACGGTCTTGCACATCCACGAATATGGGCTGTGCCGGCTCCTGCTAGGGGAGCTGGCATCCACGGTGCTCGTGTCGCTGCGGATCAGCTGCCCGCCTGCAGAGTCTGGCAGGCTGCCGCCGCCGCTTCCGCCTCCCGGATAGCCCAGGTTGCTGTAGTCAGGCGATCCGAAAGCGGCGGGGCTTGGGGTCATGTTGTTCATGGCCACCACACCCATTGTACTGGATAGCCTGGGGTACGCGCTCCAGTCTTCACGGGGGGGGCTGTAGGGTGAACCCCAGCCCCCAAACGACGGCCCCGGAGACTCCATACTAGGCATATGGGAATACCCCATGTAGTGCGCATAGGCCAGGGCCTCCCCGAAGTTGAAGGCTTGGAACGGGCTCCTAATGTCCCCAGTGCCTCCCGTCCCAGAGCTGCCTTCCCCCCCGGGGCTTCTGAGAGTGCCTGGGTACATGCCGGCTTCTTTCTCCAAAAGGCAGCTTGCATACATGGTAGCTTGGGTGGAAGGAAGGAGCTCCCTAAGTCATCCTGAGATCCCTGCAAGGCCCAGGCCTGTCTTCAAGCAGCAGCAGCTAATCAATAGGTCAGTCCGTAGCTGTGCTGCACATTCCTCTGAGCACTTCAAGCTACTCCATCCCACGTTTCCTACTCAGAGGGCTTCCAGGTGACTGGTAGCCCATTATAGATAGGCCACCAATAGCTAGGCTGACGTCAAGGGGCTTCAGGCCTTTACATAGCATTTGCATTCAAATGAAGGGCCATCCACTTTCACAGGGATTTATTCACTCTATACTTCCTCTGCCTGAGCTCCCAGGCCTTTCTGTCTCATCTTCCTTGTTTCTTCTGTCCATGTGGTCCCCATAGCACCAGTCTTGTGCTTCTTGTACCCATGAACTTTTCCAGGGGTTTCTGACTAGCTCTCTCCAAAGTGAGATGGAGATGTCCAGAAGCATGGCCAAGTCCTGCTGTCTGGGATTCAGTACTTACCCTTCAGCTTCCACACTCTCACTGAGAGTCCCCATCCCAGCTTGCATATGCTGTATCTCCTCTGCTCACTTCCTCTGGCCAGGATACTCTGACATAGTACTAGCCCATAATGTCACTGAAAATGGCTTTCCCTTCTCCTCTGCCTCTTCCTTTAGGAGGAGGCTTTATTTCCAAAGATAGAGATTCATTCCACAACTATATATTGAGTGCCTGTTGTGTGCCAAGCACTGTCGTAGGTGCTGGGGATACAGAAGTGAACAAGAGTCAAAAATTCCCACTCTGTCCTCCCAAAGTTACATTCCTGTGGGTGGCAGGCTGGATTAATTGGATCTTTTACAAATATGCATGTATTAAAGAAAGATAAAGAAGATAGGTTATGAAGAAGGAAGGAGGTAGGGAGAAAATCCATGTGGATAGCTGGCTCTCCTATTTATTTCCATGTCACTCCACTAGTCTCTGGTGTCTTTTTCTGCCAGGAATAGCTTCTTCCCCAAAGCGGGTGTCTCAAGGTACCAGAACTCCTGCAGTCTCAGATCCAGGGGAGCTGCAGCTCTCAACTTTCTTTCAGACTTGAGGAGATTTTCTTGTAAATCTCCAATTGTTGAAAAAGGCATGAGCTTGTCAGTAGGTAACAATGAACTCAAGATCTTGCCTCAGTAAGCCAGGTCACCTTCTGAGCACAAAACAAATATGTATCTTAATGTCACTCTCCCCCCAAGATCCACCACAAACCTTGCTCTAGATTGCTACCTACCCAGGCAATATGATCCTCCACAAAGTTCAACCCAACTTGGCATTTCCACTTATTTAATCTCTCTCTGACTTTGGGAAAGTCACTTCACCCCTGGGAGTCTCTTTTTTTTTTTTTCCTGTTTCTGTTTCTTTTTCCCTGTGTAAAATAAGGAGCCTATCAGTATCTACATTACAAGGCAGGATTAACTGAGATAATGCATACAAACTGCTTAACTCAGTGCATGCTACTCAGTATGGGACCGCTGTATTCATTAATTCATTCAACAGATATTTATTGAGTGCCGGGAGTTGTCCTATGCATGCAGATGTCAGCAGTGAACAAAACTGACAAAGCCCCTGTCATTAATAAGCTTCCATTGTAGTGGGGAGTAACACTAAATAGTAATTAAATTATATAGTATGTCAGGTGGTGATGAATGCTATGAAGAAAAATAAAGCAGAAAAAGAGGATAGGGAATGCTAGAGCATGTTGCAATTTTAAAAGGGGACAGTCTTAGAGGGCCTCAATGAGAAATGACATTTGAGTAAAAATCTGAAAGGGGTGAGGGAGTGAGCTTTGAAAAGAAAGGGTACAGACAGAAGGAATAATAAGTGAACAGATAATGCCTGTTTAGTATTGGAGGAACAGTGAGGAAGAAAATGTGGCTAAAGAGTAGATGGTTCAAAAGCTAAGCAGGAGGCAGCCATTGTAAGGACTATAGGTTTTACTCTAAGTGA
This sequence comes from Choloepus didactylus, assembly GCF_015220235.1. NCBI lineage: Eukaryota > Metazoa > Chordata > Mammalia > Pilosa > Megalonychidae > Choloepus > Choloepus didactylus. The sequence goes on along the minus strand of NC_051334.1, from coordinate 79,205,499 downwards.
GGTAGAGAGCCACTGGAGAGTTTTGAACAGAGGAGTGACATGATTCAACTTAAATTTTAACAGGATCACTCTAGCTGTTGGATTAAGAATAGATGGTAAAAGGACAAAACAGATTTAGGCATACTAATTAAAAAGCCATTAGAAAAATCCAGGTAAGAGATGATGAAGACTTCACAAGGTTAGTGGCAGTGGGGGTGGAGAGAAGTAGTTGGATTCTAGATGTATTTTGAAGCCTGTTACAGGCAAGGGGAAGGGAGAGAAATAATTGGCCAGAAAAACCTAATTAAAGCCTGGTGCTGGGGAAAAGAGATTAAGGGGCATGGAAAGTAACATACTTATAGGCACTTTTTATACATGATTGAATTTAATCTTCACAACAGTGCAATGAGTTATCTATTATAATCTCTATTTTAGAGATGAAGAAATTGAGACTTAGAGAGGTGATGTAACTGTATAAATGCACACAGCTGGTATGTGGTGAAGCTGGATTCCAAAGCTAGGTCACTCTGACTGCAAAGTACACATTCATAAATTGGTACCAGACTAAATGCACAAATCAGGGCTGAGGCCTGGAACTTGGCTGCTGTTTCTTTTCCTTGCTCAGGCTCTCAGGCCTGCCATTCAAGACTCTTCACAGCATGGCCTCCATTATACTTGCATTATTCTCTTTCACCTTCTCTACCCTTTAGGTAAACTGGTCTACATGAGGTTTGAAAATAAAAAGTCAGGTGGCAGCATATAGAGGGCACTCAGAAGTTAACTAACCCAATATTGTCATGTTACAGATTAGGAAACTAAGGCCCAGAAAGGGGAAGATATTTTCTAAGAAAGTAAATGGCAGAACTGTGATTCAGACTCAGGTCTATTGACTCCCAGATCAATATACTTTCTGCTACAAAATGTATCTTGGCTTTTGCAATTCCCTCTGTTTAGAATGTCTCTCTCCACCAAAATTGTTCAAATTATCCTTATTGTTCAAGGCTCAGCTCAAGTGTCCCCTCCTCCCTAAAATGTGGTGATACTCCCATCAGAAAGCACTCATCCTCTTGTATGAATCTCATTACCAACTCACCCTCCTTGACTGACTCACTGACACTATTCTTGTACTGCCTTAGGGTTATCTGGGGTCTTATTTGAATCTTCTGATATCTGAGCATCTTGAAGGGGAGTGGGGAGGTATGTTTGAGGCTAACACATGGTAGGGGCTCCGGAAATCAATAAATGACTTTGGAACTGTAGATTGGGAATCACCATATGACCCAGCTCTAAGGATGTCTGGAAGAGAAGTCAGTGGCAGCACTCAACTTCATGATTCCTCCAGCTTTGTATTGTTTGTTTGTTTCTTTCAGGTATAGGCAGGCAGGCTCAGTCTAGTTTATTTGAGAGATATTGAGGAACCTTTGGCTATTTTCTTAATCTGGAGATTAACCAGGGAGGTGGCCTCCCTGCAGGAAGCAACATAGTCAGTGGCAGGAGTCAAACTTCACAGGCTGAACTTCAGGGCTAGCTATGCAAGAGTTATTTAGAGCCACTAGAGAGTGACCTCTTAGTTTTTCTGAAGCTTAGAGAGGCAGTGGTCAAATGGGGCTCTGCTGGTCTCCCTCCCCCTCCACAGCCCAGCTCTGGGCCTACCCTCCAAGCTCCAAGCAGTTAGTTGTAAGATTAGTTGTAAGGTTTATGGGAGATAATGACTGTGAAATTACTTTGTAAACAGTACAGTCCACCTGTGAAGTACTGCTGGTATCTTGTCAAGCCTTTTCTTTGTCAAGCTTAATGCTTGAAAGGCTCTCACTGCCTGGTAAATATTTCTAAGCTTTGGGTTGGCATTTCAGAACTGCCTGAATAGCCCTCTCTTTCCTACTCTGCCCCTGCAACCTTTCCTCACCTCCTTGGCCAGTTTTGTTCCTAGTTTGTCCCTCTACAGGGGAACTGGGAGAGGAAGGATTTCTTTGTAGTATGGGGCTTGGCTTCAGTCATCAATCATGGGTTCTTGCTACTACTGGGGAAGGAGATGAAGAATGCAGAGCTTAAGTCCCTCTTTATGGATGGAGTAACTACAGCTGAGTGTAGGGAAGGAACTTGCCTGAGGCACATACTAGTAATTGATGGTGGAACCCAAGAGATAAACACTGACAGGGTGTGAAACTGGGGAGTGGGAAGAGAAGGGAAACCCAAGCATAGCTGATTCTGGATCTCTGCAAGTCACTTCACCTCTCAGCCTCAGTTTCCAATGTGAAAATGGGACTGACAATAGAATCCACTGTATATGGATGTTGCTCAGAGGCACAGAGGGAAGGAACTTCCTTCAGGTGATTCAATTAGTAAGTGCGAGATTCCAGTCCAGATAATCTAGTTACAGAATCTATGTGCTTAAATACCACCAAAGCTGTCTTTAGGAAAGTGAAGGCTAAAGCACTTTCCCTTCTCTTCCCACTCCCCAGTTTCACACCCTGTCAGGATTTATCACTGAGTTGTGTAGGACATCCCTATTAAGATGTGAAGGTTCTTATTTTTTCCTGCTAGGAGAATGATTCTTTAAGGGTGAATTTCAAGTGAAGTTAGGGAAGTATTTTTTTGACAAGAGGCTTTCTTTCATGTCACCCAACTTATACCATCTATGGGTAGCTTTCTGCTATCCAGATCGTATTCTTTTCTCCTCCCCCTCACCTAAATTCAGAGACCTGATAAGGTCTTGACAAAAGGGGTCTGTGTCAACTAATCAATATACTCAGGATTAACCAAGCAACTGGTTGATTCTAAGCTTTTCATGGTGCCTTGCACATGTTCCAGTTTGCTAATGCTGCCATTTTGCAAAATACCAGAAATGGATTGGCTTTTATAAAGGGGGTTTATTTGGTTACAAAGTTACAGCCTTAAGGCCATAAAGTGTCCAAGATAAGGCATCAACAAGGGGTATCTTCACTGAAGGATGGCCAATGGTGTCTGGAAAACCTCTATTATCTGGAAAGGCACGCGGCTGGCATCTGCTGATCCCAGTTGTGTTCCAGCTCCCATCTCAGCTCCTGTGCATTCTTCAAAATGTTGCTCTTGGGGCATTTTGCCCTCTCTTAGCTTCCCTGGAGCAAACCCTAGGCTGGCACAAGACTGCTTTCAATGGCCATCTCCAAAATGTCTCTCAGTTGCTCTCCAAAATGACACTCACAGCTGCTCTGAGGTCCTTCTGTTCTTGAGCTCTTTTTTTAGAGCTCCAGTGATTAAATCAAGACCCACCCTGGATGGGTGGGGTCCATATCTCCATGGAAATAATTCAATCAAATGTTCCACCCACAGCTGATTGAGTCATATCTCCATGGAAACACTCAATCAAAGGAGTCCAACTTAATCAACACTAATACATCTGTCCCCACAAGACTGGATCAAAGAACATGGCATTTTGGGGGACATAATAAGTCCAAACTGGCACACATAGAATATATGCTCAATGCATATTTGTTGATGCATGACTAAGTAAAAATTGCTCTTTTCATGTCATTATTTTAGGAAAACATGTTTTTTTTCCAAAGCTCTTTGTCATATGCTCTTTCTAACATGGTAACCACCATGGCAAATAGGGAATTAACAAATTAACATTGTGGATCAAAGGTCAGGAAAGCATGTTAAGATATTTCCAGTCAAGGATCTAAAGCCATATTAACCCACTGACAATTCCTGGAGGAATAAAAGACTCCTTAGAGACATGACTTAAGTAACTACTCAAAGTCAAGCTTGACAGCATTAGGATGAATGCTGGAGTGGAAGAGAAATCTGTGTCGAATCATCAACTTGGTAGGAGTAAGGCCATGGGCCTAAACCCATCAATTCTACCAAGCATGGTTGTATATAAAGTGAGGTCTCAGAATCACTCTTGGAGTTTTGGAAAGAGGTAAGAACCAATGAGTGAATGGGGATTTCCCAAAACAAAGGGTCAGCAGTAGCAGAGTCAGTTTCCATAATATTGCCAGATGGAAAAACAGTCCCAGAAAGGGAGATGAAATGTTCCATGCTAATGACTTGCACAGTATTATACAGGGAGTCAGTAGCAGAGCTGGCACTTGAACTCAGGTGCCTTGATTCACAGTTTAGTGCTCTTTTCCACACAGGACCAGACAAGAAAACATTAAGGTTCCTTCTAGATTCAATAACGTATGATGCCAATTCCTGTGAGAGGTTTGTTCAGTTATGGGAATAGTTTGGTTTCTATTTTCCATACAGAAAGATTTGGATCATTGCTGAAGTAGTGTGCCTAGAATTTTGGAAAGTTTTTTTTGGAGTGAGTTGATTTGGGGATCTTCATTCCAGGAGCAAGCTCTAGGAATCAGTAAGTCCCAGGGCCTGTTGTCTCATTTATGATGTGGGCTGTCATCAGTGAACAATTCCCTTTTCCTTTTCCTCCTCCTCCTCTTCCACCACCTCCTCCTCCTCCCTTTTCCTCCTCTTCCTCTTCCTCCTTTTCTTCTTCATTCATTACTTTTTTACACTTTCCAAGTTAAATACTTTTTAAGGTAATTCATTCCCAGTTTGTCATAGAAACTTACTTTTTTTGCTTAGATAAACCTGAGTTCAAGTTATGATGTGATTTTTTAAAATTCAATTTTATTGAGATATATTCACATGCCATACAATCATCCATGGTGTATAATTAACTGCTTACAGTACCATCATATAGCTGTGCATTCATCACCCCAATCTATTTTTGAACATTTTCCTTAACCAGAAAGAATCAGAATCAGAATAAAAATAAAAATAAAAAAAAAATACCCAAATCACCCCCCCATCCCACCCTATTTTTTATTTAGGTTTTGTCCCCATTTTTCTACTCATCCATTCATACACTGGATAAAGGGAGTGTGATCCACAAGGTTTTCACAGTCATAGTGTCACCCCTTGTAAGCTACATTGTTTTACAATCGTCTTCAAGAGTCAAGGCTACTGGGTTGGAGTTTGGTAGTTTCAGGTATTTACTTCTAGCTATTCCAATATATTAAAACCTAAAAAGTGTTATCTATATAGTGCATAAGAATGTCCATCAGAGTGACCTCTCATCTCCATTTGAAATCTCTCAGCCACTGAAGCTTTATTTCATTTCATTTCTCATCCCCCTTTTGGTCAAGAAGATGTTCTCAATCCCATGATGCTGGGTCCAGATCCATCTCTGGGACTCATATCCTGCATTGCCAGGGAGATTTACACCCCTGGGAGTCAGGTCCCACATAGTGGGGAGGGCAGTGATTTCACCTGCCGAGGTGGCTTAGTTAGAGAGAGAGGGCCACATCTGAGCAACAAAGAGGCATTCAGGGGGAGACTCTCAGGCACAATTATAAGCAGGTTTAGCCTCTCCTTGCAGCAACCAGCTTCATAGGGGCCAACCCCAAGACAGAGGGCTCAGCACATCAAGCCATCAGTCCCCAGTGTCTGTGAGAAATGATGTGATTTTTAGTACTTATGTGACTTTGGACAAGTAACCACTTTGAGCTTCAGAGTCCTCATTTCCAAAATGGTGACAATATCTACTACCTAGTGTGGTAAAGATTAGGTGTGATGACACATGAAATATAATAAATGACAATTCTCCTTTTTGCTCACACTTGAAGAAATTGTATTTTAGAAGATGAGCTATGGGGAGAAGGCAATGCTTACCTCAAATGAACAACTCTTTAAGAGTAGAATTATAGTTATCAGTAATAGAGATTGTTTTGAGTAAGAAGATATCCCCACTTCCTTAACTTATAACATGAAGGTACTCATTTGCCTCATCTATGTATAACTCCAGCTCTGATACAGAGTATTCCAATCAGGCTTAAGTACTGCTGATTTTGAAAACCAATCAATTAGGGGCCTTTCAAGTAGGCAAAGTATCACTGGCAGATTTTAGGAGATGCTTGAATAATGTGACTTTTTCCTCCATGTATATCAGGAGGCCAGATCTTCAGCACAATACCATAACCACTTCAGCAATCTTCAGAATATCTAAACCGAAGTGACAACTTTGTTCCTCCAAACCAGTTTATCCTTTTCATTGTCCCATTTTTCAGAACACAGCACCTAAGCTTGAATTCTGGAGTCATCCTCTTCTCATTTTTCTCCCTTGTCATCCTTCAAACTTTAATTCCAATCAAATTCCAAGTCCAGATAATGCTGTTTTTGTAATGTTGTCCATTTGTAGCCATATCATTTTTTTGTTTTTTTTTATATTCAGTTTTATTGAGGTATATTCACATGCCATAGAGTCATCTACAGTACAATCAACTGTTCACAGTCCCACCATATATTTTTGCATTCATCACCAAAATCAATTTTTGAACATTTTCCTGACTCCAAAAAAAGAATAAAAATAAAAGTAAAAAAGAACACCCAAATCATCCCCCTGCACTCTTATTTTTCATTTAGTTTTTGTCCCCATTTTTCTACTCATCGATCCATACACTGGGTAAAGGGAGTGTGATCCACAAGGTTTTCACCCTCACACTGTCACCCCTTGTAATCTACATTATTATACAATCATCTTCAAGAATCAAGGCTACTGGGCTGCAGTTTGATAGTTTCAGGTACTTCCTTCTAGCTATTCCAATACACTAAAACCTAAAAAGGGATATCTATATAGTGAGTAAGAATGCCCACCAGAGTGACCTCTCGACCCCATTTGAAATCTCTCAGCCACTGAAATTTTTTGTTTCATTTCTCATCCCCCTTTTGGTCAAGAAGATGTACTCAATCCCATGATGCTGGCTCCAGGTTCATCCCCAGGAGTCATATCCTACATTGCCAGGGAGATTTACACCCCTGGGAGTCAGGTCCCATATAGGGGAGTGGGTAGTCTAGCCATATCATTTTAATCCCACCTTCACCACCCCATGTGGGTGCCCATTACCTCTTTCTGGACTATTGCAGAAGCTTCTGAAGTGGTCTTCCTGCTTCTCTGCCCCATTCACCTTAAAACTACTATCATATTAATCTTTCTACAGCATACTTTATGCCATTTTCCTACTCAAAAACTCTAAATGTTTCTCCATTGTTAATCAAATCAAATTTAAACTTCTTAGACTGGCATTCATGATCCTCCTCAACCTGGTCTCAACTACATTTCTAATGCCAACTCTCATTGACCCTTGGTATTTTTATTCCTTTTACTTGATACGTTCTATTCTATATCATCACTTGTTAAAATCTTACCTATTTCTCAAGACCCTGGTCCACATGCCATCTTTCCAGAAAGTGTTTGCTAATTACTCAGGCAGAAGTGATTTCTCCTATCTTGGAACTCCTGCAGCACTTGGATCACATAGTACATTAAATTGAGATCAATTTTTGGCATGCATTATCCCCTCTGGCATTGTACTCTACATATCATGAGCTCTCAGTTATTTGACCAAGGGTGAAATGAATCACAGAAGTGTAGAGTTACAAAAGTCTTTAAAGTTCAAAGTTTCAACCTACCACACATTAATGAATTTTCTCTACAATGGTGATCTCTCCATAAATATTTATTAAGTACCTACTATGTGCCAGGCACTGTATCAGGAGTTGGAATTATGGTACTGAAACAAGAGGATGCATATTCTTTGGTCTCATGAGACTTATGAGCTTGGAGGTTATGGTAAATGGACAATAAACAAATCAACACAGCCGCCATTTCAGTACATTCCCAGGGAATTGGGGAGAGCCTGGCTGCCACCACACTGTTCTCAAGGGGTTGAGCGTGTGCCCCGGAGATGGAAGGGAATCCAGGAGCTGCCCCGTTGTTTGAGGAGGGTGGGGCCGAGAAGGTGCTCTCCCCAATGTGTGGGTATGTTGGAGCACTCATCTAAGCATTTGGAGAGGAAAGGGCTGCTGCAAAGGCCCTTAGGAAGGGTTAGGCTCCCGCTGTCTCAAGCCCCAAGGATGCAACATTGTTCTGTTAATGACTCTCAGACTTTGAAATCTAATGGAGTTTGTCCTGCGGGTTTTAGGAACTGTTCTGGTCCTGTTAACCCTGTTTTCCTTACTGTTTCTCCTTATGGCAATGGGAATGTTCATCCTATGAATGTCCCTCCTTTGTATATTGGAAGCATATAACTTGTTCTAAGTCCACAGATCCAAGCTAAAGGAATTATGCCTTAGGACTGACCACGCCTAAATTGATTTTGATGGGATTGATTTTGATGGGATTTTGTACTTAACTTTTGTTACTGAAATGATTTAAGTTTTTGTGATATTGTGATGAAATGAATGTATTTTGTATTTGGAAACATAATGTCATTTTGGGTTCCAGGGGGTGGAATGTGCCAGTTTGAGTGTATTGTGTTCCCCAAATGCCATTATCTTTGTGGTCTTGTGTGGGGCAGGCGTTTTGGTGATGGTTGGATTTGCTTGGAATATGCCCCACCCAGCTGTGGGTGGTAACTTTGGTGGGATACTCCCATGGAGGTGTGACCCCACCCATTCAGGGTGGGCCTTGATCAGTGGAGCCATATAAAACATGCTGACTCAAAGAGACTGAACGGAGTGCAGCTGGGAGTGATGTTTTGAAGAGAAGCAAGCTTGCTGGAGAGGAACGTCCTGGGAGAAAGCCATTTTGAGGCCAGAGTTTTGGAGCAGACGCCAGCTGCCTTCCTAGCTAGCAGAGGTTTAGAGCACGCCATTGGCCATACTCTAGTAAAGGTACCCGATTGCTGAGGTGTTACCTTGGACGCTTTGTGGCCTTAAGACTGTAACTGTGTAGTGAAATAAACCCCCGTTTTATAAAAGCCTATCCGAGGCGGGGCAAGATGGCAGACTGGTGAGATGTAAGTTTTAGTTACTCCTCCAGGAAAGTAGGTAAAAAGCCAGGAACTGCGTGGACTGGACACCACAGAGCAATCTGTCTTTGGGCATACTTCATACAACACTCATGAAAATGTCGAACTGCTGAGATCAGCGAAATCTGTAAGTTTTTGCGGCCAGGGGACCCGCGCCCCTCCCTGCCAGGCTCAGTCCCGTGGGAGGAGGGGCTGCCAGCTCCGGGAAGGAGAAGGGAGAATTGCAGTGGTAGCCCTTCTCCGAAACTCATTCTACTGATTCAAACTCCAACCATAGATAGACTGAGACCAGACACCAGAGAATCTGAGAGCTGCCAGCCCAGCAGAGAGGAGACAGGCATAGAAAAAAAAAATAACACGAAAAACTCCAAAATAAAAGCAGAGGATTTTTGGAGTTCTGGTGAACACAGAAAGGGGAAGGGCGGAGCTCAGGCCTTGAGGCGCATATGCAAATCCCGAAGAAAAGCTGATCTCTCTGCCCTGTGGACCTTTCCTTAATGGCCCTGGTTGCTTTGTCTCTTAGCATTTCAATAACCCATTAGATCTCTGAGGAGGGCCCTTTTTTTTTTTTTTTTATCCTTTCTTCTTTTTCTAAAACAATTACTCTAAGAAGCCCAATACAGAAAGCTTCAAAGAATTGCAATTTGGGCACGTCAAGTCAAGAGCAGAACTAAGAGAGCTCTGAGACAAAAGGCAATAATCCAGTGGCTGAGAAAATTCACTAAACACCACAACTTCCCAAGAAAAGGGGGGTGTCCGCTCACAGCCACCATCCTGGTGGACAGGAAACACTCCTGCCCATCGCCAGCCCCATAGCCCAGAGCTGCCCCAGATAACCCAGTGTGATGGAAGTGCTTCAAATAACAGGCACACACCACAAAACTGGGACTGGACATTAGCCTTCCCTGCAACCTCAGCTGATTGTCCCAGAGCTGGGAAGGTGGAGCAGTGTGAATTAACAAAGCCCCATTCAGCCATCATTTGAGCAGACTGGGAGCCTCCCTACACAGCCCAGCAGCCCAGAACTGCACTGGGGGGACGGCACTCACCTGTGACATAGCACAGTCATCCCTCAACAGAGGACCCGGGGTGCACGGCCTGGAAGAGGGGCCCACTTGCAAGTCTCAGGAGCCATACGCCAATACCAAAGACCTGTGGGTCAGTGGCAGAGACAAACTGTGGCAGGACTGAACTGAAGGATTAGACTATTGCAGCAGCTTTAAAACTCTAGGATCATCAGGGAGATTTGATTGTTAGGGCCACCCCCCCTCCCCGACTGCCCAGAAACACGCCCCACATACAGGGCAGGCAACACCAACTACACACGCAAGCTTGGTACACCAATTGGGCCCCACAAGACTCACTCCCCCACTCACCAAAAAAAAGGCTAAGCAGGGGAGAGCTGGCTTGTGGAGAACAGGTGGCTCGTGGACGCCACCTGCTGGTTAGTTAGAGAAAGTGTACTCCACAAAGCTGTAGATCTGATAAATTAGAGATAAGAACTTCAATTGGTCTACAAACCCTAAAAGAACCCTATCAAGTTCAGCAAATGCCACGAGGCCAAAAACAACAGAAAATTATAAAGCATATGAAAAAACCAGACGATATGGATAACCCAAGCCCAAGCACCCAAATCAAAAGCTCAGAAGAGACTCAGCACCTAGAGCAGCTACTCAAAGAACTAAAGATGAACAATGAGACCATAGTACGGGATATGAAGGAAATCAAGAAGACTCTAGAAGAGCATAAAGAAGACATTGCAAGACTAAATAAAAAAATGGATGATCTTATGGAAATTAAAGAAACTGTTGACCAAATTAAAAACATTCTGGACACTCATAGTACAAGACTAGAGGAAGTTGAACAAAGAATCAGTGACCTCAAAGATGACAGAATGGAAAATGAAAGCATAAAAGAAAGAATGGGGAAAAAAATTGAAAAAATTGAAATGGACCTCAGGGATATGATAGATAATATGAAACGTCCAAATATAAGACTCATTGGTGTCCCAGAAGGGGAAGAAAAGGGTAAAGGTCTAGGAAGAGTATTCAAAGAAATTGTTGGGGAAAACTTCCCAAATCTTCTAAACAACATAAATACACAAATCATAAATGCTCAGCGAACTCCAAATAGAATAAATCCAAATAAACCCACTCCGAGACATATACTGATCACACTGTCAAACACAGAAGAGAAGGAGCAAGTTCTGAAAGCAGCAAGAGAAAAGCAATTCACCACATACAAAGGAAACAGCATAAGACTAAGTAGTGACTACTCAGCAGCCACCATGGAGGCAAGAAGGCAGTGGCACGATATATTTAAAATTCTGAGTGAGAAAAATTTCCAGCCAAGAATACTTTATCCAGCAAAGCTCTCCTTCAAATTTGAGGGAGAGCTTAAATTTTTCACAGACAAAGAAATGCTGAGAGAATTTGCTAACAAGAGACCTGCCCTACTGGAGATACTAAAGGGAGCCCTACAGACAGAGAAACAAAGACAGGACAGAGAGACTTGGAGAAAGGTTCAGTACTAAAGAGATTCGGTATGGGTACAATAAAGGATATTAATAGAGAGAGGGAAAAATATGGCAAACATAAACCAAAGGATAAGATGGCCGATTCAAGAAATGCCTTCACGGTTTTAACGTTGAATGTAAATGGATTAAACTCCCCAATTAAAAGATATAGATTCGCAGAATGGATCAAAAAAAATGAACCGTCAATATGCTGCATACAAGAGACTCATCTTAGACACAGGGACACAAAGAAACTGAAAGTGAAAGGATGGAAAAAAATATTTCATGCAAGCCACAGCCAAAAGAAAGCAGGTGTAGCAATATTAATCTCAGATAAAATAGACTTCAAATGCAGGGATGTTTTGAGAGACAAAGAAGGCCTCTACATACTAATAAAAGGGGCAATTCAGCAAGAAGAAATAACAATCGTAAATGTCTATGCACCCAATCAAGGTGCCACAAAATACATGAGAGAAACACTGGCAAAACTAAAGGAAGCAATTGATGTTTCCACAATAATTGTGGGAGACTTCAACACATCACTCTCTCCTATAGATAGATCAACCAGACAGAAGACCAATAAGGAAATTGAAAACCTAAACAATCTGATAAATGAATTAGATTTAACAGACATATACAGGACATTACATCCCAAATCACCAGGATACACATACTTTTCTAGTGCTCATGGAACTTTCTGCAGAATAGATCATATGCTGGGACATAAAACAAGCCTCAATAAATTTAAAAAGATTGAAATTATTCAAAGCACATTCTCTGACCACAATGGAATACAATTAGAAGTCAATAACCATCAGAGACTTAGAAAATTCACAAATACCTGGAGGTTAAACAACACACTCCTAAACAATCAGTGGGTTAAAGAAGAAATAGCAAGAGAAATTGCTAAATATATAGAGACGAATGAAAATGAGAACACAACATACCAAAACCTATGGGATGCAGCAAAAGCAGTGCTAAGGGGGAAATTTATAGCACTAAACGCATATATTAAAAAGGAAGAAAGAGCCAAAATCAAAGAACTAATGGATCAACTGAAGAAGCTAGAAAATGAACAGCAAACCAATCTTAAACCAAGTAGAAGAAAAGAAACAACAAGGATTAATCCAGAAATAAATGACATAGAGAACAAAAAAACAATAGAGAGGATAAATATCACCAAAAGTTGGTTCTTTGAGAAGATCAACAAGATTGACAAGCCCCTAGCTAGACTGACAAAATCAAAAAGAGAGAAGACCCATATAAACAAAATAATGAATGAAAAAGGTGACAAAACCGCAGATCCTGAAGAAATTAAAAAAATTATAAGAGGATATTATGAACAACTGTATGGCAACAAACTGGATAATGTAGAAGAAATGGACAATTTCCTGGAAACATATGAACAACCTAGACTGACCAGAGAAGAAATAGAAGACCTCAACCAACCCATCACAAGCAAAGAGATCCAATCAGTCATCAAAAATCTTCCCACAAATAAATGCCCAGGGCCAGATGGCTTCACAGGGGAATTCTACCAAACTTTCCAAAAAGAACTGACACCAATCTTACTCAAACTCTTTCAAAACATTGAAGAAAATGGAACACTACCTAACTCATTTTATGAAGCTAACATCAATCTAATACCAAAACCAGGCAAAGATGCTACAAAAAAGGAAAACTACCGGCCAATCTCCCTAATGAATATAGATGCAAAAATCCTCAACAAAATACTTGCAAATCGAATCCAAAGACACATTAAAAAAATCATACACCATGACCAAGTGGGGTTCATTCCAGGCATGCAAGGATGGTTCAACATAAGAAAAACAATCAGTGTATTACAACACATTAACAAGTCAAAAGGGAAAAATCAATTGATCATCTCAATAGATGCTGAAAAAGCATTTGACAAAATCCAACATCCCTTTTTGATAAAAACACTTCAAAAGGTAGGAATTGAAGGAAACTTCCTCAACATGATAAAGAGCATGTATGAAAAACCCACAGCCAGCATGGTACTCAATGGTGAGAGACTGAAAGCCTTCCCTCTAAGATCAGGAACAAGACAAGGATGCCCGCTGTCACCACTGTTATTCAACATTGTACTGGAAGTGCTAGCCAGGGCAATCCGGCAAGACAAAGAAATAAAAGGCATCCAAATTGGAAAAGAAGAAGTAAAACTGTCATTGTTTGCAGATGATATGATCTTATATCTAGAAAACCCTGAGAAATCGACGATACAGCTACTAGAGCTAATAAACAAATTTAGCAAAGTAGCAGGATACAAGATTAATGCACATAAGTCAGTCATGTTTCTATATGCTAGAAATGAACAAACTGAAGAGACACTCAAGAAAAAGATACCATTTTCAATAGCAACTAAAAAAATCAAGTACCTAGGAATAAACTTAACCAAAGATGTAAAAGACCTATACAAAGCAAACTACATAACTCTACTAAAAGAAATAGAAGGGGACCTTAAAAGATGGAAAAATATTCCATGTTCATGGATAGGAAGGCTAAATGTCATTAAGATTTCAATTCTACCCAAACTCATCTACAGATTCAATGCAATCCCTATCAAAATTCCAACAACCTACTTTGCAGACTTGGAAAAGCTAGTTATCAAATTTATTTGGAAAGGGAAGATGCCTCGAATTGCTAAAGACACTCTAAAAAAGAAAAACGAAGTGGGAGGACTTACACTCCCTGACTTTGAAGCTTATTATAAAGCCACAGTTGCCAAAACAGCATGGTACTGGCACAAAGATAGACATATAGATCAATGGAATCGAATTGAGAATTCAGAGATAGACCCTCAGATCTATGGCCGACTGATCTTTGATAAGGCCCCCAAAGTCACTGAACTGAGCCATAATGGTCTTTTCAACAAATGGGGCTGGGAGAGTTGGATATCCATATCCAAAAGAATGAAAGAGGACCCCTACCTCACCCCCTACACAAAAATTAACTCAAAATGGACCAAAGATCTCAATATAAAAGAAAGTACCATAAAACTCCTAGAAGATAATGTAGGAAAACATCTTCAAGACCTTGTATTAGGCGGCCACTTCCTAGACTTTACACCCAAAGCACAAGCAACAAAAGAGAAAATAGATAAATGGGAACTCCCCAAGCTTAGAACTTTCTGCACCTCAAAGGAATTTCTCAAAAAGGTAAAGAGGCAGCCAACTCAATGGGAAAAAATTTTTGGAAACCATGTATCTGACAAAAGACTGATATCTTGCATATACAAAGAAATCCTACAACTCAATGATGATAGTACAGACAGCCCAATTATAAAATGGGCAAAAGATATGAAAAGACAGTTCTCTGAAGAGGAAATACAAATGGCCAAGAAACACATGAAAAAATGTTCAGCTTCACTAGCTATTAGAGAGATGCAAATTAAGACCACAATGAGATACCATCTAACACCGGTTAGAATGGCTGCCATTAAACAAACAGGAAACTACAAATGCTGGAGGGGATGTGGAGAAATTGGAACTCTTATTCATTGTTGGTGGGACTGTATAATGGTTCAGCCACTCTGGAAGTCAGTCTGGCAGTTCCTTAGAAAACTAGATATAGAGCTACCATTCGATCCAGCGATTGCGCTTCTCGGTATATACCCGGAAGATCGGAAAGCAGTGACACGAACAGATATCTGCACGCCAATGTTCATAGCAGCATTATTCACAATTGCCAAGAGATGGAAACAACCCAAATGTCCTTCAACAGATGAGTGGATAAATAAAATGTGGTATATACACACGATGGAATACTACGCGGCAGTAAGAAGGAACGATCTGGTGAAACATATGACAACATGGATGAACCTTGAAGACATAATGCTGAGCGAAATAAGCCAGGCACAAAAAGAGAAATATTATATGCTACCACTAATGTGAACTTTGAAAAATGTAAAACAAATGGTTTTAATGTAGAATGTAGGGGAACTAGCAGTAGAGAGCAATTAAGGAAGGGGGAACAATAATCCAAGAAGAACAGATAAGCTATTTAATGTTCTGGGGATGCCCAGGAATGACTATGGTCTGTTAATTTCTGATGGATATAGTAGGAACAAGTTCACAGAAATGTTGCTATATTATGTAACTTTCTTGGGGTAAAGTAGGAACATGTTGGAAGTTAAGCAGTTATCTTAGGTTAGTTGTCTTTTTCTTACCCCCTTGTTATGGTCTCTTTGAAATGTTCTTTTATTGTATGTTTGTTTTCTTTTTAACTTTTTTTTTCATACAGTTGATTTAAAAAAGAAGGGAAAGTTAAAAAAAAAAAAAAAGAAAAACACGGAAAAAAAAAAAGATGTAGTGCCCCCTTGAGGAGCCTGTGGAGAATGCAGGGGTATTCCCCTACCCCACCTCCATGGTTGCTAACATGACCACAGACATAGGGGACTGGTGGTTTGATGGGTTGACCCCTCTACCATAAGTTTTACCCTTGGGAAGACGGTTGCTGCAAAGGAGAGGCTAGGCCTCCCTATATTTGTGCCTAAGATTCTCCTCCTGAATGCCTCTTTGTTGCTCAGATGTGGCCCTCTCTTTCTGGCTAAGCCAACTTGAAAGGTGAAATCACTGCCCTCCCCCCTACGTGGGATCAGGCACCCAGGGGAGTGAATCTCCCTGGCAACGTGGAATATGACTCCCGGGGAGGAATGTAGACCCGGCATCGTGGGACGGAGAACATCTTCTTGACCAAAAGGGGGATGTGAAAGGAAATGAAATAAGCTTCAGTGGCAGAGAGATTCCAAAACGAGCCGAGAGATCACTCTGGTGGGCAATCTTACGCACATTTTAGACAACCCTTTTTAGGTTCTAAAGAATTGGGGTAGCTGGTGGTGGATACCTGAAACTATCAAACTACAACCCAGAACCCATGAATCTCGAAGACAGTTGTATAAAAATGTAGCTTATGAGGGGTGTCAACGGGATTGGGAAAGCCATAAGGACCACACTCCACTTTGTCTAGTTTATGGATGGATGAGTAGAAAAATAGGGGAAGGAAACAAACAGACAAAGGTACCCAGTGTTCTTTTTTACTTCAATTGCTCTTTTTCACTCTAATTATTATTCTTGTTATTTTTGTGTGTGTGCTAATGAAGGTGTCAGGGATTGATTTAGGTGATGAATGTACCACTATGTAATGGTACTGTAAACAATCGAAAGTATGATTTGTTTTGTATGACTGCGTGGTATGTGAATATATCTCAATAAAATGATGATTAAAAAAAAATAAAGAAAAAAAAAAAAAGCCTATCCATCTTTGCTGTTTTGCATTCCACAGCATTAGCAAACTAGGACAGAGGTTATGGTAAATGGACAATAAACAAATCAACACAAATATCATTATCAATTGTGGAAAGTGCTATGTAAAAAATAAGTAAAGGGTTCTCCAATACAGAATGGTGGAGTAGGATACAGATAGCTATTTAAGGTAGAGTAGTTAGAGCAATCTTCCCTGAGGAAGAGAAATGTAAAGGAGAAGAAAGAGGCAGCCATTATAAACATCTAAGGAAGAGCATTCTTGGTAGAAAGAACAGTAAGTATGAGGATGTGGAGTATGGAAAGAGCTTGGTTTGTCTGGACAAGGTCTGGAGTATAATGAGTGAGGCAGAGAGTAGTACAAGATGAAATTGGAAAGGCAAGCAATTGCTATTCTTTTTTAAAAAAAATTCAGTTTTACTGAGATATATCCACATAGCATACAGTCATCTACAGTTTCTGTGATATTGTGATGCAATGAATGTATTAATCAACTGTTCACAGTACCATCATATAGTTGTGCATCCATCACATTTGCTATTCTTAAAAGGCTTCATGGGCCCCTGAAAATGAGTTTGGATTTTACACAAAGTATGATGGGGAGCCATTATATTTTAAGAAATTCATTCTGGTTGCCTCATGGAGGGTCAAAGAGAAAGGAAGAAGACATTCTCACCAAATTCTCATGGAGCCTCTGTACAGCTCCAGTGACTGAAAACTCACCACTTTTAGAGTAGCCTCTTTCATTTTCCAATAGCTGTGATTGTCTAACTGCTACTGCAGTTTGAATGAGTTTTTCACATTCTTTAATGGTGAATTTATTTTTATGTTTGTGGTTAGGTCAGTTGTTCTCAACTACTTTTTACACCCCAGGGCAAAGTGTCTGAAAACATTTTGAGTTGTCACAATTAGTGGTGTCAGGGGAATGCTTCTAGCATGTGGTGGATAGAGGTCATAGATATTGCTAACCATCCTACAATGCATAGGGCAGCCCTTCACAACAAAGAATTATCTGGCCCAAAATGTCAATACTGTCACTGTTCAAAAACCCTGGTTTAGAGGGATGTGGTGAGATGGGAAGAGAAAGAGGACATTAGGTACTTAAGAGAGTCTGTCAGGGGGAAAATGTTTAGAAAGGGGAGGATCCATACACAAATGATAAACCACTAACATTCATGTATCCTGAGTGTCAGAGCAGGAAGCAAGCTCATGCTGCCCAGCACCCCAGAAAGAAGAAACAAATGTCAAAAAGAGGAACTGACTTGCCCTAGGGCATATAGTAAATTAGTAACAGGAATAAGACCAGAATCTATATTTTACTAATTTCCATACAGTCCTCTGTTTTCTTCATACTGTCTTCCTTCTTGTAGGCCATCTCTAGCCTTGGCATGTGTCCCTATCTGGAGGAAGGGAATAGGGCAAATGAACTCTGAAACATCCTGAAGATTTTAATATTCAAGGACCCCAATATGGGTTAAAATCGAAGGAAACTTTCCAGACTTGAAAAGGAGTCACTCTGTTGTTGCTGGAAGCACTAGTCTAGTCATGGATACTGTTAAAATATTGCCCAATACCATGGGCCAGACACACATGATGGAATGCAAGCTTCCAACGTTCTTATGACAATGCATGTGAAATTACAGAAGTTCTTTTCTTGGTGCTGTGAGAGCATTCCTGGTGGCCAAGAAGAGCCTTCATGATCCCATGCCATGTGGGTCATCCGTGGAACCTGCTTTTGAGGTAGTGGCCTTATTTGGAGTAATGGACTAAGTGTTGCGGGCTTAGTAGAGTTCAAATTGCTCTTTTAACTAGCTTCCTTTCTTCCAGAGAGAAACTTTACTGACCAGAATACGTGCATATTTTTAAAAGAAGTGAGCTGGATTTCAGCCTGCAGCTTGATTTATGAGCTGTCGATATTGTCCAGAGAAGTTTAAATTTCTTCAGGGCGACACCATCCCAATTCTTTCAAGAGTGAGTGTTTGCTGCTTGGGAATTCACTGAGGTTTACAAAGAGAGGTTTGGTTTGAAGGCAGGAATAACCTGTGTTAACATTTGGCTATACCTTTCATAAACATAATTGAACTTACTTCTGTGTGCTTATCATTCACTGATCAGAAAACCTGAATAATCTAAGGTATTTGTAGAAAGCTGTTAGTAACTGGAACAGGTCCAAAGGGGATTTTCTTTTTCTCTTTTTTTATATTTAATAAACTTTATTTAAGCACTCTTTTTTTAACAGTTTTATTCACATACCATACAATCCTTCCAAAGTCTACAATCAATGGCTCTTGGTATAATCACATAGTTATGCATTATCACTACAGTCAATATAAGAACATTCTCATTTCTTCTGAAGAAAAAAATCCCATACTCCTTATATTCCCCTATTATTTACAGTTAATTTTGGTATATAGTGCCTTTGTTACAATTAATGAAAGAATATTACAATATTACTGTTAACTATAAACCTTAGTTTACATTAATTGTAATTTTACCCATGTAACACCCTATTATAACACCTTGTAATAGTGATCTAAGTTTGTTCTAGTTCATGTAAGAACTCTATTATATTTATACAATTAACCACCATCATTGTCCACTCTGGGATTTGCTAATTTATACAGTCCCAGTTTTTATCCTCTAGCTTTCCTTCTGGTAACATACATGACACTAGCTTTCCTCTTTCTACCATACTCACACTCAGTTTTGTTAATTACACTTACGGTATTGTGCTACCATCACATAGTATTGTGCTACTCATTTCTGAACTTTACAATGAACCTTACTGAACATTCTGTACCCCTTAATCATCAATTGCCCAATTTCTGCCCACTTTCTGTCTCCTGGTAACTGCTGTCAAATTTAATTCTAAGAGTTTGCTCACTATAGTTAGCTCTTATTAGTGAGACCATACAATATTTGTCTTTTTGTTTCTGGCTTATTTCACTCAACATAATGTCCTCAAGGTTCATTCACCTCGTTACATGCCTCACGACTTCATTCCTTTCTGCAGCCACACAATATTCCTTTGTATGTATACACCACAGTTTGCACTTCTGCTAATCAATTGATGGAAACTTGGGCCACCTCCATCCATTGGCAATTGTGAATAATGCAACTATAAACATCAGTGTGAAAATGTGTATTCATTTCTAAAGGGGGTTTTCAAATGGTGCTTTATTTACTCTTAAGAGTTTCTTCAGCTTCTTAATAGAGCACATAATGCCTTCACAAAATGGTACAAACTAATATTTTTTAGCCTCATTTGCTATAGGTATTGTATGATTTCATTCCTGAAACTGGCTCCTTGCACATGTCATGCTCATTAAAGCCTCTTTTTATTTACATGCTATAATTTCATCTGGAGAGTTTTTTCCTCTTTGTTGAAATCCAATGCATTCATTAAGCATACAAAATAGCTACTTAGTAAATTATTATTGAATGAAAAAATTAATTATTCTCATCAGGTCCCAAGGATCAAAATATTTCTTTCAGTTTCTGATTCTTCTGCATAACTCATTTATTTATGATTGTTTATAGCTATGGTTTTATTTGATGAAGCTGCATCCTAGCTACTAAAGTAGTATAAATATTTGGCAGCAGTTCTGATTTGCTTAAGCTGTCATTATGCAAAACACCATAAATGGATTGGCTTTTATACAGGGGATCTGTTAAGTTACAAATTTACAGTCCTAAGGCCATAAAAGTGGCCAAACTAAAGCATCAACAAGAGGAACCTTCACTGAAGAAAGGCCAATGGCATCTGGAACACCTCTATTATCTGGGAAGGCATGTAGCTGGCATGTGCTGGTCCTTTGCTCCCAGGTTCTGGTTTCAAAATGGCTTTCTCCAAAATGTCTCTAGGCTTCTGTCTTAGCTTCTTCAGCTCCTGTGCATCTAAGCATCTGGGGGTCCTCTCAGCTCTGTGGGGCAAACTCTGGGCTTTATCTCTTAGCTTAATCTCCAAACATCTTTCTGTCTGCATGTCCAATGGTCTGGGTCTGTGTTGGTTCTTAGCTTCTCCCAGGGGCAAACTTGTATTACATATCTTAGCTTCTTTCCAAAATGTCTCTCTCAGCTTCTCTGAGCTCCTTCTCTTTGTGAGCTCTCTTAAAGAGCTCCAGTGATCTAATTAAGACCAATCCAGAATGGGTGGGGTCACACCTCCATGGAAATAATATAATCAGAGTTTTCACCCAACAAGACTGGATTAAAAGGTCATGGCCCTTCTGGAGTCCATAAAACTTCAAACTGGCATAGCAACATTTGAGAAGATGTGAAGGTGTTCTTCTATAATGTATTGAATAAGTGAGGAAACATTCAGGCCTCTGTATTGGAAAATATTGAGCTGCTTCAAGTGGAAAAAAGGTATAGTTTTTGGAGACTGTTATTGCCAATAGATGCTTACAAACATGGTTTGAATTTTTATCTGAGAGAATGCCATGACCTTTCTTGATTATTTGGATGTAAGATAAATGTTCTCCTGGAATTCAATAGATGAATATCAAAGGTAGATATATTCTATATTGACTGTTTTGGATTTTTTATCTAGCGTTTCTTCCTATGCAATCCATCAAGTTAGAATAAGATTTATCATACCTGATAGATAGGTCTTCCTGCATTTTTGAGACTCAGCTTATCTATTAACTTTTTTTTTTTCATTCAAATTTTTTTTTATCTTCATTTTATTCAGATATATTCACATACCACGCAGTCAGAAAAAACAAATCGTACTTTCGATTGTTTACAGTACCATTACATAGTTGTACATTCATCACCTAAATCAATCCCTGACACCTTCATTAGCACACACACAAAAATAACAAGAATAATAATTAGAGTGAAAAAGAGCAATTGAAGTAAAAAAGAACACTGGGTACCTTTGTCTGTTTCCTTCCCCTATTTTTCTACTCATCCATCCATAAACTAGACAAAGTGGAGTGTGGTCCTTATGGCTTTCCCAATCCCATTGTCACCCCTCATAAGCTACATTTTTATACAACTGTCTTCAAGATTCATGGGTTCTGGGTTGTAGTTTGATAGTTTCAGGTATCCACCACCAGCTGCCCCAATTCTTTAGAACCTAAAAAGGGTTGTCTAAAGTGTGCGTAAGAGTGCCCACCAGAGTGACCTCTCGGCTCCTTTTGGAATCTCTCTGCCACTGAAGCTTATTTCATTTCCTTTCACATCCCCCTTTTGGTCAAGAAGATGTTCTCCGTCCCACGATGCCAGGTCTACATTCCTCCCCGGGAGTCATATTCCACGTTGCCAGGGAGATTCACTCCCCTGGGTGTCTGATCCCACGTCGGGGGGAGGGCAGTGATTTCACCTTTCAAGTTGGCTTAGCCAGAGAGAGAGGGCCACATCTGAGCAACAAAGAGGCATTCGGGAGGAGGCTCTTAGGCACAACCATAGGGAGGCCTAGCCTCTCCTTTGCAGCAACCGTCTTCCCAAGGGTAAAACCTATGGTAGAGGGCTCAACCCATCAAACCACCAGTCCCCTATGTCTGTGGTCGTTAGCAACCATGGAGGTGGGGTAGGCCAATACCCCTGCATTCTCCACAGGCTCCTCAAGGGGGCACTACATCTTTTTTTTTCCTTGTTTTTCTTTTTTTTTTTAACTTTCCCTTCTTTTTTAAATCAACTGTATGAAAAAAAAGTTAAAAAGAAAACAAACATACAATAAAAGAACATTTCAAAGAGACCATAACAAGGGAGTAAGAAAAAGACAACTAACCTAAGATAACTGCTTAACTTCCAACATGTTCCTACTTTACCCCAAGAAAGTTACATAATATAGCAACATTTCTGTGAACTTGTTCCTACTATATTCATCAGAAATTAACAGACCATAGTCATTCCTGGGCATCCCCAGAACGTTAAATAGCTTATCTGTTCTTCTTGGATTATTGTTCCCCCTTCCTTAATTGCTCTCTATTGCTAGTTCCCCTACATTCTACATTATAAAACATTTGTTTTACATTTTTCAAAGTTCACATTAGTGGTAGCATATAATATTTCTCTTATTGTGCCTGGCTTATTTCGCTCAGCATTATGTCTTCAAGGTTCATCCATGTTGTCATATGTTTCACGAGATCATTCCTTCTTACTGCCGCGTAGTATTCCATCGTGTGTATATACCACATTTTATTTATCCACTCATCTGTTGAAGGACATTTGGGTTGTTTCCATCTCTTGGCAATTGTGAATAATGCTGCTATGAACATTGGCGTGCAGATATCTGTTCATGTCACTGCTTTCCGACCTTCCGGGTATATACCGAGAAGTGTAATCGCTGGATCGAATGGTAACTCTATATCTAGTTTTATAAGGAACTGCCAGACTGACTTCCAGAGTGGCTGAACCATTATACAGTCCCACCAACAATGAATAAGAGTTCCAATTTCTCCACATCCCCTCCAGCATATGTAGTTTCCCGTTTGTTTAATGGCAGCCATTCTAACCGGTGTTAGATGGTATCTCATTGTGGTCTTAATTTGCATCTCTCTAATAGCTAGTGAAGCTCAACATTTTTTCATGTGTTTCTTGGCCATTTGTATTTCCTCTTCAGAGAACTGTCTTTTCATATCTTTTGCCCATTTTATAATTGGGCTGTCTGTACTATTGTCATTGAGTTGTAGGATTTCTTTATATATGCAAGATATCAGTCTTTTGTCAGATACATGGTTTCCAAAAATTTTTTCACATTGAGTTGGCTGCCTCTTTTTTTTTTTTTTTTAATCATCATTTTACTGAGATATATTCACATACCACACAGTCATACAAAACAAATCATACTTTCGATTGTTTACAGTACCATTACATAGTTGTACATTCATCACCTAAATCAATCCCTGACACCTTCATTAGCACACACACAAAAATAACAAGAATAATAATTAGAGTGAAAAAGAGCAATTGAAGTAAAAAAGAACACTGGGTACCTTTGTCTGTTTGTTTCCTTCCCCTATTTTTCTACTCATCCATCCATAAACTAGACAAAGTGGAGTGTGGTCCTTATGGCTTTCCCAATCCCGTTGTCACCCCTCATAAGCTACATTTTTATACAACTGTCTTCGAGATTCATGGGTTCTGGGTTGTAGTTTGATAGTTTCAGGTATCCACCACCAGCTACCCCAATTCTTTAGAACCTAAAAAGGGTTGTCTAAAGTGTGCGTAAGAGTGCCCTCCAGAGTGATCTCTCGGCTCGTTTTGGAATCTCTCTGCCACTGAAGCTTATTTCATTTCCTTTCACATCTCCCTTTTGGTCAAGAAGATGTTCTCCGTCCCACGATGCCGGGTCTACATTCCTCCCCGGGAGTCATATTCTACGTTGCCAGGTAGATTCACTCCCCTGGGTGTCTGATCCCACGTAGGGGGGAGGGCAGTGATTTCACCTTTCAAGTTGGCTTAGCCAGAGAGAGAGGGCCACATCTGAGCAACAAAGAGGCATTCAGGAAGAGACTCTTAGGCACAAATATAGGGAGCCTTAGCCTCTCCTTTGCAGCAACCATCTTCTCAAGGGTAAAACTTATGGTAGAGGGGTCAACCCATCAAACCACCAGTCCCCTATGTCTGTGGTCATGTTAGCAACCATGGAGGTGGGTTAGGCGAATACCCCTTCATTCTCCACAGGCTCCTCAAGGGGGCACTACATCTTTTTTTTTTCCTTGTTTTTCTTTCTTTTTTTTTTAACTTTCCCTTCTTTTTTAAAACAACTGTATGAAAAAAAAAGTTAAAAAGAAAACAAACATACAATAAAAGAGCATTTCAAAGAGACCATAACAAGGGAGTAAGAAAAAGACAACTAACGTAAGATAACTGCTTAACTTCCAACATGTTCCTACTTTACCCCAAGAAAGTTACATAATATAGCAACATTTCTGTGAACTTGTTCCTACTATATCCATCAGAATTTAACAGACCATGGTCATTCCTGGGCATCCCCAGAACGTTAAATAGCTTATCTGTTCTTCTTGGATTATTGTTCCCCCTTCCTTAATTACTCTCTACTGCTAGTTCCCCTACATTCTACATTATAAACCATTTGTTTTACATTTTTCAAAGTTCACATTAGTGGTAGCATATAATATTTCTCTTTTTGTGCCTGGCTTATTTCGCTCAGCATTATGTCTTCAAGGTTCATCCATATTGTCATATGTTTCACGAGATCGTTCCTTCTTACTGCCGCGTAGTATTCCATCGTGTGTATATACCACATTTTATTTATCCACTCATCTGTTGAAGGACATTTGGGTTGTTTCCATCTCTTGGCAATTGTGAATAATGCTGCTATGAACATTGGCGTGCAGATATCTGTTCGTGTCACTGCTTTCCGATCTTCTGGGTATATACCGAGAAGTGCAATCGCTGGATCGAACGGTAACTCTATATCTAGTTTTCTAAGGAACTGCCAGACTGACTTCCAGAGTGGCTGAACCATTATACAGTCCCACCAACAATGAATAAGAGTTCCAATTTCTCCACATCCCCTCCAGCATTTGTAGTTCCCTGTTTGTTTAATGGCAGCCATTCTAACCGGTGTTAGATGGTATCTCATTGTGGTTTTAATTTGCATCTCTCTAATAGCTAGTGAAGCTGAACATTTTTTCATGTGTTTCTTGGCCATTTGTATTTCCTCTTCAGAGAACTGTCTTTTCATATCTTTTGCCCATTTTATAATTGGGCTGTCTGTACTATCATCATTGAGTTGTAGGATTTCTTTGTATATGCAAGATATCAGTCTTTTGTCAGATACATGGTTTCCAAAAATTTTTTCCCATTGAGTTGGCTGCCTCTTTACCTTTTTGAGAAATTCCTTTGAGGTGCAGAAACTTCTAAGCTTGAGGAGTTCCCATTTATCTATTTTCTCTTTTGTTGCTTGTGCTTTGGGTGTAAAGTCTAGGAAGTGGCCGCCTAATACAAGGTCTTGAAGATGTTTTCCTACATTATCTTCTAGGAGTTTTATGGTACTTTCTTTTATATTGAGATCTTTGGTCCATTTTGAGTTAATTTTTGTGTAGGGGGTGAGGTAGGGGTCCTCTTTCATTCTTTTGGATATGGATATCCAACTCTCCCAGCCCCATTTGTTGAAAAGACCATTATGGATCAGTTCGGTGACTTTGGGGGCCTTATCAAAGATCAGTCGGCCATAGATCTGAGGGTCTATCTCTGAATTCTCAATTCGATTCCATTGATCTATATGTCTATCTTTGTGCCAGTACCATGCTGTTTTGGCAACTGTGGCTTTATAATAAGCTTCAAAGTCAGGGAGTGTAAGTCCTCCCACTTCGTTTTTCTTTTTTAAAGTGTCTTTAGCAATTCGAGGCATCTTCCCTTTCCAAATAAATTTGATAACTAGCTTTTCCAAGTCTGCAAAGTAGGTTGTTGGAATTTTGATTGGGATTGCATTGAATCTGTAGATGAGTTTGGGTAGAATTGACATCTTAATGACATTTAGCCTTCCTATCCATGAACATGGAATATTTTTCCATCTTTTAAGGTCCCCTTCTATTTCTTTTAGTAGAGTTATGTAGTTTTCTTTGTATAGGTCTTTTACATCTTTGGTTAAGTTTATTCCTAGGTACTTGATTTTTTTAGTTGCTATTGAAAATGGTATCTTTTTCTTGAGTGTCTCTTCAGTTTGTTCATTCCTAGCATATAGAAACATTACTGACTTATGTGCATTAATCTTGTATCCCGCTACTTTGCTAAATTTGTTTATTAGCTCTAGTAGGTGTATCGTTGATTTCTCAGGGTTTTCTAGATATAAGATCATATCATCTGCAAACAATGACAGTTTTACTTCTTCTTTTCCAATTTGGATGCCTTTTATTTCTTTGTCTTGCCGGATTGCCCTGGCTAGCACTTCCAGCACAATGTTGAATAACAGTGGTGACCGCGGTCATCCTTATCTTGTTCCTGATCTTAGAGGGAAGGCTTTCAGTCTCTCAGCGTTGAGTACTATGCTGGCTGTGGGTTTTTCATATATGCTCTTTATCATGTTGAGGAAGTTTCCTTCAATTCCTACCTTTTCATGTGTTTTTATCAAAAAGGGATGTTGGATTTTGTCAAATGCTTTTTCAGCATCTATTGAGATGATCAATTGATTTTTCCCTTTTGACTTGTTAATGTGTTGTAATACATTGATTGATTTTCTTATGTTGAACCATCCTTGCATGCCTGGAATGAACCCCACTTGGTCATGGTGTATGATTTTTTTAATGTGTCTTTGGATTCGATTTGCAAGTATTTTGTTGAGGATTTTTGCATCTATATTCATTAGGGAGATTGGCCGGTAGTTTTCCTTTTTTGTAGCATCTTTGCCTGGTTTTGGTATTAGATTGATGTTAGCTTCATAAAATCAGTTAAGTAGTGTTCCATTTTCTTCAATGTTTTGAAAGAGTTTGAGTAAGATTGGTGTCAGTTGTTTTTGGAAAGTTTGGTAGAATTCCCCTGTGAAGCCATCTGGCCCTGGGCATTTATTTGTGGGAAGATTTTTGATGACTGATTGGATCTCTTTGCTTGTGATGGGTTGGTTGAGGTCTTCTATTTCTTCTCTGGTCAGTCTAGGTTGTTCATATGTTTCCAGGAAATTGTCCATTTCTTCTACATTATCCAGTTTGTTGCCATACAGTTGTTCATAATATCCTCTTATAATTTTTTTAATTTCTTCAGGATCTGCGGTTATGTCACCTTTTTCATTCATTATTTTGTTTATATGGGTCTTCTCTCCTTTTGATTTTGTCAGTCTAGCTAGGGGCTTGTCAATCTTGTTGATCTTCTCAAAGAACCAACTTTTGGTGATATTTATCCTCTCTATTGTTTTTTTGTTCTCTATGTCATTTATTTCTGGATTAATCCTTGTTGTTTCTTTTCTTCTACTTAGTTTAGGATTGGTTTGCTGTTCATTTTCTAGCTTCTTCATTTGATCCATTAGTTCTTTGATTTTGGCTCTTTCTTCCTTTTTAATATATGCATTTAGTGCTATAAATTTCCCCCTTAGCACTGCTTTTGCTGCATCCCATAGGTTTTGGTATGTTGTGTTCTCATTTTCATTCGTCTCTATATATTTAGCAATTTCTCTTGCTATTTCTTCTTTAACCCACTGATTGTTTAGGAGTGTGTTGTTTAACCTCCAGGTATTTGTGAATTTTCTAAGTCTCTGATGGTTATTGACTTCTAATTGTATTCCATTGTGGTCAGAGAATGTGCTTTGAATAATTTCAATCTTTTTAAATTTATTGAGGCTTGTTTTATGTCCCAGCATATGATCTATTCTGGAGAAAGTTCCATGAGCACTAGAAAAGTATGTGTATCTTGGTGATTTGGGATGTAATGTCCTGTATATGTCTGTTAAATCTAATTCATTTATCAGATTGTTTAGGTTTTCAATTTCCTTATTGGTCTTCTGTCTGGTTGATCTATCTATAGGAGAGAGTGATGTGTTGAAGTCTCCCACAATTATTGTGGAAACATCAATTGCTTCCTTTAGTTTTGCCAGTGTTTCTCTCATGTATTTTGTGGCACCTTGATTGGGTGCATAGACATTTACGATTGTTATTTCTTCTTGTTGAATTGCCCCTTTTATTAGTATGTAGTGGACTTCTTTGTCTCTCAAAACATCCCTGCATTTAAAGTCTATTTTATCTGAGATTAATATTGCCACAGCTGCTTTCTTTTGGCTGTAGCTTGCATGAAATATTTTTTTCCATCCTTTCACTTTCAGTTTCTTTGTGTCCCTGTGTCTAAGATGAGTCTCTTGTATGCAACATATTGATGGTTCATTTTTTTTGATCCATTCTGCGAATCTATATCTTTTAATTGGGGAGTTTAATCCATTTACATTCAACGTTATAACCATGAAGGCATTTCTTGAATCAGCCATCTTATCCTTTGGTTTATGTTTGTCATATTTTTCCCCTCTGTCTATTAATATCCTTTATTGTACTCATACCGAATCTCTTTAGTACTGAACCTTTCTCCAAGTCTCTCTGTCCTTTCTTTGTTTCTCTGTCTGTAGGGCTGCCTTTAGTATCTCCAGTAGGGCAGGTCTCTTGTTAGCAAATTCTCTCAGCATTTGTTTGTCTGTGAAAAATTTAAGCTCTCCCTCAAATTTGAAGGAGAGCTTTGCTGGATAAAGTATTCTTGGCTGGAAATTTTTCTCACTCAGAATTTTAAATATATCGTGCCACTGCCTTCTCTCCTCCATGGTGGCTGCTGAGTAGTCACTACTTAGTCTTATGCTGTTTCCTTTGTATGTGGTGAATTGCTTTTCTCTGGCTGCTTTCAGAACTTGCTCCTTCTCTTCTGTGTTTGACAGTGTGATCAGTATATGTCTTGGAGTGGGTTTATTTGGATTTATTCTATTTGGAGTTCGCTGAGCATTTATGATTTGTATATTTATGTTGTTTAGAAGATTTAGGAAGTTTTCCCCAACAATTTCTTTGAATACTCTTCCTAGACCTTTACCCTTTTCTTCCCCTTCTGGGACACCAATGAGTCTTATATTCGGATGTTTCATATTATCTATCATATCCCTGAGGTCCATTTCGATTTTTTCAAATTTTTTCCCCATTCTTTCTTTTATGCTTTCATTTTCCATTCTGTCATCTTCCAGGTCACTGATTCGTTGTTCAACTTCCTCTAGTCTTGTACTATGAGTGTCCAGAATGTTTTTAATTTGGTCAACAGTTTCTTTAATTTCCATAAGATCATCCATTTTTTTATTTAGTCTTGCAATGTCTTCTTTATGCTCTTCTAGGGTCTTCTTGATTTCCTTTGTATCCCGTACTATGGTCTCATTGTTTATCTTTAGTTCTTTGAGTAGCTGCTCTAGGTGCTGTGTCTCTTCTGATCTTTTGATTTGGGTGCTTGGGCTTGGGTTATCCATATCGTCTGTTTTTTTCATATGCTTTATAATTTTCTGTTGTTTTTGGCCTCGTGGCATTTGCTGAACTTGATAGGGTCCTTTTAGGATTTGTAGACCAATTGAAGTCCTTATCTCTAATTTATCAGATCTACAGCTTCGTGGAGTACACTTTCTGTAACTAACCAGCAGGTGGCGTCCACGAGCCACCTGTTCTCCACAAGCCAATTGTCCCCTGCTTAGCCTTTTCGGTGATTGGGGGAGTGAGTCCTGTGTGGTCCAATTGGTGTACCAAGCTTGCGTGTGTAGTTGGTGTTGCCTGCCCTGTATATGGGGCGTGTTTCTGGGAAGTCAGGGAGGGGGTTGGCCCTAACAATCAAATCTCCCTGGTGATCCTAGAGTTTTAAAGCTGCTGCAATAGTCTAATCCTTCAGTTCAGTCCTGCCACAGTTTGTCTCTGCCACTGACCCACAAGTCCTTGGTATTGGCGTATGGCTCCTGAGACTTGCAAGTGGGCCCCTCTTC
Organism: Choloepus didactylus; assembly: GCF_015220235.1. NCBI lineage: Eukaryota > Metazoa > Chordata > Mammalia > Pilosa > Megalonychidae > Choloepus > Choloepus didactylus. Next base: position 79,175,535 of record NC_051334.1, on the reverse strand, counting down.
CAGGCTGTGCAACCAGGGTCCTCTGTTGAGGGATGACTGTGCTATGTCACAGGTGAGTGCCGTCCCCCCAGGGCAGTTCTGGGCTGCTGGGCTGTGTAGGGAGGCTCCCAGTCTGCTGAAATGATGGCTGAATGGGGCTTTGTTAATTCACACTGCTCCACCTTCCCAACTCTGGGACAATCAGCTGAGGTTGCAGGGAAGGCTAATGTCCACGCCCAGTTTTGTGATGTGTGCCTGTTATTTGAAGCACTTCCGTCACACTGGGTTGTCTGGGGCAGCTCTGGGCTATGGGGCTGGCGATGGGCAGGAGTGTTTCCTGTCCACCAGGATGGTGGCTGTGAGCGGACACCCCCGTTTTCTTGGGAAGTTGTGGTGTTTAGTGAATTTTCTCAGCCACTGGATTATTGCCTTTTGTCTCAGAGCTCTCTTAGTTCTGCTCTTGACTTGACCTGCCCAAATTGCAAGTCTTTGAAGCTTTTTGTATTGGGCTTCTTGGAGTAATTGTTTTAGAAAAAGAAAAAAGGATTAAAAAAAAAAAAGGGCCCTCCTCAGAGATCTAATGGGTTATTGAAATGCTAAGAGACAAAGCAACCAGGGCCATTAAGGAAAGGTCCACAGGGCAGAGAGATCAGCTTTTCTTCGGGATTTGCATATGCGCCTCAGGGCCTGAGCTCTGCCCTTCCCCTTTCTATGTTCACCAGAACTCCAAATATCCTCCGCTTTTATTTTGGAGTTTTTCGTGTTGTTTTTTTTCTATGCCTGTCTCCTCTCTGCTGGGCTGGCTGCTCTCAGATTCTCTGGTGTCTGGTCTCAGTCTATCTATGGTTGGAGTTTGGATCAGCAGAATGAGTTTCCGATAAGGGCTGCCACTGCAGTTCTCCCTTCTCCTTCCCGGAGCTGACAGCCCCTCCTCCCACGGGACTGAGCCTGGCAGGGAGGGGCGCGGGTCCCCTGGCCACAAAAACTTACAGATTTCGCTGATCTCAGCAGTTCCACATTTTCATGAGTGTTGTATGAAGTATGCCCAAAGTCAGATTGCTCTGTGGTGTCCAGTCCACGCAGTTCCTGGCTTTCTACCTACTTTCCTGGAGGAGTAACTAAAACATACAGCTCACCAGTCCGCCATCTTGCCCCGCCTCTCTATTACCTTTTAAAATGAAAATTAAAAACAACCTTTAGGGAAAAAAGAACAAATTAACAGCAAATTGTTTGCATTTTGCCAAATTCATTTTCCCATGTGTATAGTTGTTCCCATTATTGCAATTAGTATCTTTTTAAATTTTGCTTAGGCTTATTTTAAAAACTTCATTCATTCATTCATCCACAAAATATTTACTGATGGCCTACTCTTTCCCAGTTACTGTATTAGAATGTAGAGATAAAGTGATAATGATCAAAAGTTGTTGCTTTCAAAGAGCCCATAGTCTGCTGAGGAAAACATAGAGAACAAATATTTACAATTCAGTGTTAGAGTGCCTCTCCTGGATGTATGTAAGTTGCTGTGGGAGCAACAAGGAATAAGTAGGTAAATTTGTCTATTGTCAAGATGTGGGGGCAATAATTGAGGTGGGTGTGTGGTGGTCAAAGAGTGGGGGAAGGATTTTGAAAGGGTAAATGGCATGAAATACATTGTCAAACATGTGGTGTTCAAACTGAAACTTGTAACACTTTGTCAGGCAGAGAAATCAGGAAAGTGAATTCCTGGCAGAGAATACACCATGTGAAAAGGATTAAAATCACATTTCATTGCATGATTTAGGTATTACATTATGTTCCTAGTCTACAAAATTTATTGACTATATGTTTTCTCCCCCCAGGAAGAATTATTGAGCTACAATATGCATTTAGTAAGCATGGAGGAGAGACTTCTGGGAAGATGGTGGAGTAGAGAGCAATGGGACTCAATCCTTCCATCAAAACAACTATTGAATAGGCAGTAACTGTCTGAAACAATTTTGAAACCCCAAAGGCCAGAAGAACACTATAGCATCCAAGGTAGAGTGGAAGGAAGAGGCTGACAAATTATGGTAAATAATTGTAAATTGCTTTCTTAGTGGGGCAGCTACCAGTGCCCATCCCCTATTCTTGTGGAAGGTCACTGCAAGGTCCAGTCCCTGGTTAACTGCTGGTGAGAGCAAGGGACATAAAAATCTTCTTACACAAGAACAGGGATGTGCATGGCCAATCACTGATCACAGCTTTTGATTAGCAAATTCAGATCACTGGGTCCTAGCTATGAGAGCAGCTATTCTTTTAAGCTGCCCCAGGGAAAGGCAGTGGCAGCCATTGTATCAATACCACCTTGACAAAGCTGGTAGCAGTCATTGTTTCAACTCTCCCTGGATAGGGGCTGAGATCGTGGAGATTTAAAGATGCAGGACTTCTTCAGGGATATGGAAAAAAGTTAGCTGAAATGTTGAATCTGATGGACAGGCTAGGAAAACTTAGCTTTGAGGAGCCATTGGAAAAGATTTTGGTGTCCTTCCTGATGCCCTCAACAGATCTTTGGAGCCAGTCTGCACCCCCTTCATTGGTCCCTGGCGTTGTATTGGCTGGGCAGGACTGACTTGGGAAAATCCTCCTGGAGTGACCCTCCTCTGAGAATTTGACCTCCAGGCAAAAGAACCAGGAGGCAATGAAAGGAGTGTAAAAAAACTATAGAGTTGGATAGTCTGGGACAAAAGCATGACAGCCTAAGATATCCAGAAAAGGGAGGTTTTTCTCCTGAGGGGCAGAAGGGACAACCAAGCTCTTGTAAAAGGGGAATTCCATAACAACTAACAAGGAAAAGCCCAGGATAAGACAGAAGCCCAGTAAGAAAGGGAAAACCCTGTACAGTGTATTTGCCTTGGGCAGACCTTCCTGATAAGAGGGCTGAAGCTCAAGAAAATCTCTGTCTTATCACCAGCTGGTTACAAACCAGGAAACAAACATCCCAGGAAGTGAATCCCAGAATTAACATTTTAAAATGTTAAAATGTACAGCATGTGGAGGCAGGACAAGATGGCAGAGTGGTGAGCTGTACATTTTAGTTACTCCTCCAGGGAAGTAGGTAGAAAGCAAGGAACTGTGTGGACCGGAAACTTCAGAGCAATTTGACTTTGGGCATACCTCATACAGCACTCATGAACACTTAGAGCTGCTGAGGTCAGCAAAATCTGTAAGTTTTCATGGCCAGGGACCTGTGCCCCTCCCTGCCAGGCTCAGTACCTCAGGCTGAGGAGGGGCCATCAGTGCTGGGAAAAAGGAGGGAAATCTGCAGTTGCAGCTCTTATCAGAAACTCATTCTACTGATCCAAACTCCAATCATAGACTGAGACCAGACACTGGAGAATCCAGGAGCAGCCAGCCTGACAGAGAGGAGATAGGGATAGAAAAAACAGCCAGAAAAACCCAAAAATAAAAGCAGAGGCTTTTTGGAGCTCTGGTGAACATAGAAAGGGGAAAGGCAGAGCTCAGGCAAAGTCAGGCTCATATGCAAATCAAGAAGAAAAACTGGTTTCTCTGTCCCCTGGACCTTTCCTTAATAGCCCTAACTGCCTTTTGTCTTAGCATTGCAATAACCCATTAGATCTGGGAGGAGGGACTTTTTTTTTTAAATCTTTTTCTCTTTTTCTAAAACAATTACTTTAAGAAGCCCAATACAGAAAGTCTCAAACACTTGCAATTTGGGCAGGTCAAGACAAGAGCAGAACTAAGAGAGCTCTGAGACAAAAGACAATAATCCAGAGGCTGAGAAAATTCACTAAACACCACAACTTCCCAAGAAAAGGGAGGCATCTTCTCACAGCCATCATCCTGGTGGACAGGGAACACTCCTGCCCATTGCTGGCCCCATAGCCCAGAGCTGCCCAGACAACCCAGTGTGACAGAAGTGCTTCTAATAACACATGCACACACCACAAAACTGGGCATGGACATTAGCCTTCCCTGTATCCTCAGCTGGTTGTCCCAGAGTTGGGAAAGTGGAGCATTGTGAGTTAACATGCCCCATTCAGCCATACTTTCAGCAGACTGGGAACCTCCCTACACAGCCCTGCAGCCCAGAACTGACCTGGAGGGATGGCACTCACCTGTGACATAGTACAGTCATCCTCAACAGAGGACCTGGGGGTGCAAGACCTGGGAGATGGACCCACTCACAAGTCCCAGGGGCAATAAGCCAATACCAAGGACTTGTGGGTCAGCAGCAGAGACAAACTGTGACAGGACTGAATTGAAGGATTAGACTATTGCAGCAGCTTTAAATCTCCAGGAGCACTAGGGAGATTTGATTGTTAGAGCTGCCCCCCTCCCTGACTGCCCAGGCACACGACCCATATACAGGGTGGGCAACACCAACAACACACGCAAGCTTGGTATACCAATTGGACCCCATAAGACTCACTCCCCCACTCAGCACAAGGACAGAGCAGGGGAGAACTGGCTTGAGAGGAACAGGTGGCTGGTGGACACTACCTGCTGGTTAATTAGAGAAAGTGTACTCCTCAAAGCTGTAGATCTGTCAAATTAGAGATAAGGATTTCAATTGGTCTACAAATCCTAAAATAACCTTATCAAGTTAAGCAAATGCCAAGAGGCCAAAAATAACAGAAAATTTTAAAGCATATAAAAAAACCAGACAATATGGATAACCCAAGCCCAAGCACGCAAATCAAAAAATCAGAAGAGAAACAGTACTTGGAGCAATTAATCAAAGAACTAAAGATAAACAACAAGACCATGGCACAGGATATAAAGGACATGAAGAAGAGCATGGCACAGGATGTAAAGGACGTCAAGAAGACTCTAGAAGAGCATAAAGAAGACATTGCAAGAGTAAATTAAAAATAAGATGATCTTATGGAAATTAAAGAAACTGTTGACAAAATTAAAAAGATTCTGGATACTCATAGTACAAGACTAGAGGAAGTTGAACAACGAATCAGTGACCTGGAAGATGACAGAATGGAAAATGAAAGAACAAAAAAAAAGAATGGGGAGAAAATCAAGAAAATTGAAATGGACCTCAGCGGTATGATAGATAACATAAAACGTCCAAATATAAGACTCACTGGTGTCCCAGAAGAGGAAGAGAAAGGTAAAGATTTAGGAAGAGTATTCAAAGAAATTGTAGGGGAAAGCTTCCCAAATCTTTTAAACATCATAAATACATAAATCATAAATGCCCAGTGAACTCCAAATAGAATAAATCCAAATAAACCCACTACAAGACATATTCTGATCACACTGTCAAATACAGAAGAGAAGGAGCAAGTTCTGAAGGCAGCAAGAGAAAAGCAATTCACCACATAAAAAGGAAACAGCATAAGAATAACTAGTGACTACTCAGCAGCCACCATGGAGGCGAGAAGGCAGTGGCATGACATATTTAAAATTCTGAGAGAGAAAAATTTCCAACCAAGAATACTTTATCCAGCAAAGCTCTACTTCAAAATTGAGGGAGAGCTTAAATTTTTCAACAACAAACAAATGCTGAGAGAATTTGCTAACAAGAGACCTGCCCTACTGGAGATGCTAAAGGGAGCCCTACCAACAGAGAAACAAAGAAAGGAGAGAGAGACATGGAGAAAGGTTCAGTACTAAAGAGATTCAGTATGGGTGCATTAAAGGATATTAATAAAGAGAGGGAAAGAATATATATGACAAATGTAAACCAAAGGATAAGATGGCTGATTCAACAAATGTCTTCACGGTTATAACATTGAGTGTAAATGGATTAAACTCCCCAATTAAAAGATATAGATTCGCAGAATGGATCAAAAAAAAAAAAATGAACCATCAATATGTTGCATACAAGAGACTCATCTTAGACACAGGGACACAAACATATTGAAAGTGAAAGGATGGAAAAAAATATTTCACGCAATCTCGAGCCAAAAATTAATCTCAGACAAAACAGACTTTAAATGCAAGGATGTTATGAGAGACAAAGAAGACCACTATGTACTAATAAAAGGGGCAATTCAACAAGAAGAAATAACAATCATGAATGTTTATGCACCCAGTCAAGGTGCCACAAAGTACATGAGAGAAACACTGGAAAAACTAAAGGAAGCAATTGATGTTTCCACAATAATTGTGGGAGACTTCAACACATCACTCTCTCCTATAGATAGATCAGCCAGACAGAAGACCAATAAGGAAATTGAAAACCTAAACAATCTGATAAATGAATTGGATTTAACAGACATATATAGAACATTATATCCCAAATCACCAGGATACACATTCTTCTCTACTGCTCATGGAACTTTCTCCAGAATAGATCATATCCTGGGACATAAAATAAGCCTCAAGAAATTAAAAAAAATGAAATTATTCAAAGCACATTCTCTGACCACAGTGGAATGCAATTGGAAGTCAATAACCATCAGAGGCTTAGAAAATTCACAAATACCTGGAGGTTAAACAACACACTCCTAAACAATCAGTGGGTTAAAGAAGAAATAGCAAGAGAAGTTGCTAAATATAGAGAGATGAATGAAAATGAGAACACAACATACCAAAACTTATGGGATGCAGCAAAAGAGGTACTGAGGGGGAAATTTATAGCACTAAAGACATATTTTAAAAAGGAAGAATAAGCCAAAATCAAAGAACTAATGGATCAACTGAAGAAGCTAGAAAATGAAAAGCAAATTGATCCTAACCCAAGTAGAAGAAAAGAAATGACAAGGATTAAAGCAGAAATAAATGACATAGAGAATAAAAAAAACAATAGAGAGGATAAATAACACCAAAAGTTGGTTCTTTGAGAAGATCAACAAGATTGACAAGTCCCTAGCTAGACTGACAAAATCAAAAAGAGAGAAGACCTATATAAACAAAATAATTAATGAGAAAGGTAACATTACTGCAGATCCTGAAGAAATTAAAATAATTATAAGAGGATACTGTGAAAAACGGTATGACAATAAACTGGATAATGTGGAAGAATTGGAAAATTTCCTGGAAAAAGATGAACAACCTAGACTGACCAGAGAAGAAACAGAAGACCTCAACCAACTGATCACAAGCAAAGGGATCCAAACAGTCATCAAAAAAGCTTCCCACAAATAAATGCCCAGGGCCAGATGGCTTCATAGGGGAATTCTACCAAACTTTCCAAAAATAACTGACACCAATCTTACTTAAACTCTTTCATAGCATCGAAGAAAATGGAACACTACCTAACTCATTTTATGAAGCTAACATCAATCTAATACCAAAACCAGGCAAAGATGCTACAAAAAAGGAAAACTTCTCGGCCAATCTCCCGAATGAATATAGATGCAAAATTCTTAAAAATAACTTGCAAATGAAATCCAAAGACATATTAAGAAAATCATACACCATGACCAAGTGGGGTTCATTCCAGGCATGCAAGGATGGTTCAACATAAGAAAATCAATCAATGTATTACAACACATTAACAAATCAAGAGAAAAATTAAATGTTCATCTCAAAAGATGCTGAAAAAGCATTGAAAAAAATCCAACATCCCTTTTTGATAAAAACACTTCGACAGGTAGGAATTGAAGGAAACTTCCTCAATATGATAAAGAGCATATATGAATAACCCACAGCCAACATAGTACTCAATGGTGACAGACTGAAAGCATTCCCTCTAAGATCAGGAACAAGACAAGGATGCCTGCTATCACCACTGTTATTCAACATTGTGCTGGAAGTGCTAGCCAGGGCAATCTGGCAAGACAGAGAAACAAAAGGCATCCAAATTGGAAAGGAAGAAGTAAAACTGTCATTGTTTGCAGGTGATATGGTCTTATATCTGGAAAACCCTGAGAAATTGATGATAAAGCTACTAGAGCTAATAAATAAATTTAGCAAAGTAGCGGGATACAAGATTAATGCACATAAGTCAGTAATGTTTCTATATGCTAGAAATGAACAAACTGAAGAGACACTCAAGAAAAAGATACCATTTTCAATAGCAACTAAAAAAATCAAGTACCTAGGAATAAACTTAACCAAAGATGTAAAGGACCTATACAAAGAAAACTACGTAACTCTACTAAAAGAAATCGAAGGGGACCTTAAAAGATTTAAAAATTTTCCATGTTCATGGATAGGAAGGCGAAGTGTCATTAAGATGTCAATTCTACCTGAAGTCATCTACAGATTCAATGCAATCCCAGTCAAAATTCCAACAACCTACTTTGCAGACTTGGAAAAGCTAGTAATCAAATTTATTTGGAAAGGGAAGATGCCTCAAATTGCTAAAAACACTCTAAAAAAGAAAGACGAAGTAGGAGGACTTACACTCCCTGTATTCGAAGCTTGTTATAAAGTCATAGTTGTCAAAACAGCATGGTACTGGCACAAAGAGAGACATATTGATCAGTGGAATTGAATTGAGAATTTGGAGCCAGACCCCCAGATCTATGGCCAACTGATCTTTATCAGGCCCCCAAAGTCACTGAACTGGTTCATAATGGTCTTTTCAACAAATGGGGCTGGGAGAGTTGGATATCCATATCCAAAAGAATGAAAGAGAACCCCTACTTCATACCCTACAGAAAAATTAACTCAAAATGTATCAAATATCTCAATATAAAAGAAAGTACCATAAAACTCCTAGAAGATAATGTAGGGAAACATCTTCAAGACCTTGCATTAGGCAGCCACTTCCTAGAGTTTACACCCAAAGCACAAGCAACAAAAGAGAAAATAGATAAATGGGAACTCCTGAAACTTAGAAGCTTCTGTACCTCAAAGGAATTTGTCAAAAAAGTAAGGAGGCAGTCAACTCAATGGGAAAAAATTTTTGGAAACCATTTATCTGACAAAAGACTGATATCTTGCATATATAAAGAAATCCTACAACTCAATGACAGTAGTACAGACAGCCTAATTATAAAATGGGCAAAAGGTATGAAGACAGTTCTCTGAAGAGGAAATACAAATGACCAAGAAACACATGAAAAAATGTTCAGCTTCACTAGCTATTTTAGAGATGCAAATTAAAACCACAATGAGATACCATCTCACACCAATTAGAATGGCTGCCATTAAACAAGCAGGAAACTACAAATGCTGGAGGGGATGTGGAGAAATTGGAACCTTATTCATTATTGGTGGGACTGTGTAATGGTTCAGCCACTCTGGAAGTCAGTCTGGCAGTTCCTTAGAAAACTAGATATAGAGTTACCCTTCAATCCAGCGATTGCACGTCTCGGTATATACCTGGAAGATCTGAAAGCAGTGACATGAACAGATATCTGCATGCCAATGTTCATAGCAGCATTATTCATAATTGCCAAGAGATGGAAACAACCCAAATGTCCTTCAACAGATGAGTGGATAAATAAAATGTGGTATATACACACAATGGAATACTACGCAGCAGTACGAAGGAACAATGTCATGAAACATGACAATATGGATGAACCTTGAAGACATAATGCTGAGTGAAATAAGCTAGGCACCAAAAGAGAAATATTATATGCTACCACTAATGTGAAGTTTGGAAAACATAAAACAAATGGTTTATAATGTAGAATGTAGGGGAACTAGCAATAGAAAGCAATTAAGGAAGGGGGAACGATAATCCAATAAGAACAGATAAGCTATCAGGGGTAAATTTAATTTTCTGGGAATGCCCAGGAATGACTACGGTCTGTTAATTTCTGATGGGTATAGTAGCAACAAGTTCACAGATAAGTTGCTATTTTAGGTTACTTTCTTGGGGTAGAGTCGGCACATGTGGGAAGTAAAGTAGTTATCTTAGGTTAGTTGTCTTTTTCTTACTCCCTTGTTATGGTCTTTTTGAAAGGTTCTTTTATTGTGTATTTTTTTAAATTTTTTAAATTTTTTAAATTTTTTATACAGTTGATTTTAAAAAAAGTTAATTAAAAAAACAAGGAAAAATATGCAGAGCCCCCTTGAGGAGCTGGTGGAGAATGCGGGGGTATTGGCCTGTCCCACCTCAATGGTTGCTAATGTGCTCACAGACATAGGGGACTTGTGGTTTGATGGGCTGAGCCCTTTACCACAGGACTTGCCCTAGGGAAGACTGTTGTTGCAAAGGAGAGGCTAGGCCTCCCTATAACTGTGCCTAAGAGCCTCCTCCCGAATGCCTCTTTGTTGCTCAGATGTGGCCCTCTCTCTCTAGCTAAGCCAACTTCACAGGAGAAATCACTGCCCTCCCACCTATGTGGGATCAAACACCCAGGGGAGTGAATTTCCCTTGCAACATGGAATATGACTCCTGGGGAGGAATGTAGACCTGGCATTGTGGGATGGAGAACATCTTCTTGACCAAAAGGGGGAAGTGAAAGGAAATGAAATAAGCTTCAGTGGCAGAGGAATTCCAAAAGGAGTCGAGAGGTCACTCTGGTGGGCACTCTTATGCACAATATAGACAATCCTTTTTAGGTTCTAATGAATTGGGGTAGCTGGTGGTAGATACCTTAAATTATCAAACTACAGCCCAGAACCCATGAATCCGGAAGACAATTGTATAAAAATGTAGCTTATGTGGGGTGACAATGGGATTGGGAAAGCCATAAGGACCACACCCCCCTTTGTCTAGTTTATGGATAGATGAGTAGAAAAATGGGGGAAGGAAGCAAACAAACAAACAAGCAAAGACACTCAGTGTTCTTCTTTACTTTAATTGCTCTTTTTCACTTTAATTATTATTCTTGTTATTTTTGTGTGTGTGGTAATGAAGGTGTCAGGGATTGATTTTGGTGATGAATGCACAGCTATGTAATGGTGCTGTGAACAATTGAATGTATGATTTGTTTTGTATGACTGCATGGTATATGAATATATCTCAGTAAAATGAATATTAAAAAATGTACAACATGCAACAACAGAATACAAAGAAACAGGAAATGGCCCATCTAAAAGAAGAGGATAAAAATGTGAAAAACACCAATGAAGGAGATAAGAATGTGGACATCACAAAGACTTTAAAAAACAACCTTAAAAATGTTTTAGGAGGAACCTAAGATGGTGGCTCAGTGAGATAGAGCAAAAAAACACCTCTGTGAAAAACACTAGATAAAAACCAGAAAGTGACCCAGAACACCACTTCCAGAGTAGCACCAGCTGGACAAGGTCTGCTAAAGCCACAGGGAATGTGCGTTTGGTGAAACCAGGAGTCTGCATTCTGAAATGAGTGAGTGAGTAGGCTGAATCCCTCGGCCACGCTGTGGTGTGGGGAAACGGTGGGTTGCCATTTGGAGACAGACTAGTTCTTTAAAAAAAAAAAAAAAGAAGCCCAGGATCAGCTGCAGATAAGATGGGAGCGGTCTGGACTAATGCCTCGGTGTCTGGTGTGGAGGATACCCCTTCCCACACTGACTGCTGATTGTCTTGGGTCCAGGGGAGCAAAGGGGAGCCAAAAGGAGAAAAAAAAATGCATGACTTGCAGCCGTCTCCCCAGCGGGCAGGGCTACTCCTGCCCAGGGCTGAACACACAGCACAGAGCTGAACCAAGAAACCCAGCCTGACAGGGAGTCTTTCCCGCAGCACTGCTCACATGCCACAATATCAGCCATGGACAGTGGCCTTGAATACACCCACGGCTGATTGTCCCAGAGCTGGGAGGGCAGAGCTGTGCGGAAACTGGGAATTTAATGCATCCCATTTAACCATCTTTGAAGTGGGCTGGGAATGCCCCTGCACAGCCCAGCACCCCAGGGCTTCCCTGGAGGTCAGCGCTCACTTATGACATGGCACGGCCCTCCCCCCCTCAGCAGAGGTCCTGGAAAAGCACAGCAGGGAGGGGGGAACCACTCAGAAATCCCAGGGAATCTACGCCAATACCATGGACTTTTGGGTCAGTGGCAGAGAACAGCCTTAAATCTCCGGGAACACCTGGGAGGTTTGATTATTAAAACTGCCCTTCCTCCCTAAATGCTCAGACACACACCCCTCATTCAGGGCGGACAGCACTGACAACACACCCAAATTAAGTGCACCAATTGGACTCCACAAGAATCAGATACCCACACACCACAAAGTTGGGGAGAACTGACTTGAGGGGAATAAGTGACTCACGGACCCCATCTGCTGGTTAGTTAGAGAAAGTGTATGTCACCAAGCTGCAATTCTGACAAATTAAAGATCAAGTAAAGCAAATGCCAAGAAGCCAAAAAAAAACAGAAAATCTTCAAGCATATGATAAAACCAGATGACATGGAGAACCCGAACCCAAACACTCAAATCAAAAGATCAGAAGACACACAGTACTTGGTGGAATTAATCAAAGAACTACAGACAGGCAATGAGAGCATGGCATGGGATATAAAGGACTTGAAGAAGAGCATGGCACAGAATATAAAAGACATAAAGAAGACCCTAGAAGAGCATAAAGAAGAAATTGCAAGAGTAAATAAAAAAATAGAAGATCTTATGGAAATTAAAGAAACTGTAGGCCAAATTAAAAAGACTCTGGATACTCATAATACAAGATTAGAGGAAGCTGAACAACAACTCAGCCTCCTCGAGGACCACAGAACAGAAAATAAAAGAACAAAAGAAAGAATGGGGAAAAAATTGAAAAAATTGAAATGGATCTCAGGGATATGATAGATAAAATAAAACATCCAAATTTAAGACTCATTGGTGTCCCAGAAGGGGAAGAGAAGGGTAAAGGTCTAGAAAGAGTATTCAAAGAAATTGTTGGGGAAAACTTCCCAAACCTTCTACACAATATAAATACACAAAGCACAAAAGCCCAGCAGACTCCAAATAGAATAAATCCAAATAAACCCACTCCAAGACATATTCTGATCAGACTGTCAAATACTGAAGAGAAGGAGCAAGTTCTGAGAGCAGCAAGAGAAAAGCAATTCACCACATACAAAGGAAACAACATAAGACTAAGTAGTGACTACTCAGTGGCCACCATGGAGGTGAGAAGGCAGTGGCATGATGTATTTAAAACTCTGAGAGAGAAAAATTTCCAACCAAGAATACTTTATCCAGCAAAACTCTCCTTCAAATTTGAGGGAGAGCTTAAATTTTTCACAGACAAACAAATGCAGAGAGAGTTTGCTAATAAAAGTCCTGCACTGCTTCAGATACTAAAGGGAGCCCTACTGACAGAGAAACAAAGAAAGGAGAGAGAGATATAAAGAATTTTAACAGACATATATAGAATATTAAATCCTAGGTCACTGGGACACACATTCTTCACTAGTGATCATGGATCTTTCTCCAGAATGGACTGTATGCAGGGACATAAAAACAAGCCTCAATAAAATAATAAATAAAAAAATGAATTTGTTCAAAGCACATTCTCTGACCACAATGGAATACAAATAGAAGTCAATAACCATCAGAGACTTGGAGAATTCACAGACACCTGAAGGATAGAAATGAGGGGGAGATGAAAACATTCCCGGATAATCAAAAGCTGAGGGACTTCATCACCAGTAGATCAGTCCTACGCAGGCTGAAAGGAAGGGACACTAAACAATTGACTGAAACCACATGAAATAAAGATTTCCAGTAAAGATCACATGGTAAATATAAAGACCAATACTACTATATTGTTGATTTATGTGCCAGTTTGAGTGTATTGTGTCCCCCAAATGCCATTATCTTTGTGGGTCTTGTGTGGGGCAAACGTTTTTGGTGCTGGTTGGATTTGCTTGGAATGTGCCCCACCCAGCTGTGGGAGATGATTCTGATGAAATGTTCCCATGGAGGTGTGGCCCCGCCCATTCAGGGTGGGCCTTGATCGGTGGAGCTATATAAATGAGCTGACTCAAAGAGAGAAAAGAGAGTGCAGCTGGGAGTGATGTTTTGAAAAGGAGCAAGCTTGCTAGAGAGGAACGTCCTAGGAGAAAGCCGTTTGGCCGGAGCTTTGGAGCAGACGCCAGCTGCCTTCCTAGCTAGCAGAGGTTTTCTGGACGCCATTGGCCATCCTCCGGTGAAGGTACCCGATTGCTGAGGTGTTACCTTGGACGCTTTGTGGCCTTAAGACTAACCGTGTAGTGAAATAAACCCCCATTTTATAAAAGCCTATCCATCTCTGGTGTTTTGCATTCTCCAGCATTAGCAAACTAGGACAGATTTTGGTACCAGAGAAGTGGGGTGCTTTTGCTGCTGAGTTTGCAAATAGCAAACATGTTGGAATGGCTTTTCAAATGGATAAGGGGATGATTCTGGAAGAATTGTGAGGAGCTTGATAGAAAAGGCCAAAACTGCTTTAAAGAGACTGTTTGTGGAAATATGGACTCTAAAGATACTTCTGATGAGGCCTTGAACAGAAATGATGACTGTGTTGTCGCAAACTGGAAGAAAGGTGATCCTTGTTTTAAAGTGGCAGAGAATTTGGCAAAATTGAGTCCTGGTGTCAGATTGAAGGAAGAATTTAAAAGTGACAACCTGGAATACTTAGCTGAGGAGATCTCCAGACTACATGTGGAGGAGATACCCTGGCTTCTCCTTGCAGCTTATAGTAAAATGCGAGCAGAGAGAGATAAACTTAGAACTGAACTCTTGGGTTCAAAGAGACCAGAAGCTGATCGCTTGGAAAATTGCGAGCTTCCAGGGGGTGGAATTCCAGAAGCTACAGCCCAACATGAGGATGTAACCAAACATGGAATCCAGCTGCCATTTCAGTACAAGCCAAGATTGGAGATGGAATTATCCAGAAAGGATTTGTGGAAACTCCTGTTGTCTGATGGCTTTGACCCCTGCATGCTTCATGCGAAGCCAACAGAATTTTTGTGAGATCTTTATAGACAGAGCCATTGCCGGTCTGGACTGGAGGAGACAGACAAGGAAAAAATTAAAGGAAAAATCTCTTCAAAGACAGAGCCATGGAGGTTGAGGTCTGGAGTCAAGAGGTCTGGGGCTGGGAGAGCGGAGCAGCCCACATGCATGGAAAGGGTGAGTTTGCCCTGGGGTCGAGGGCGGGCTTTCCACCTCGATGCTCTGGAAGAGTTTTGCCACCTCAGGTCCCAAAGAGGGCGGAGCACATTCCCAGGGAATTGGGGAGAGCCTGGCTGCCACCACACTGTTCTGAAGGGGTTGAGCGTGTGCCCCGGAGATGGAAGGGAATCCGGGAGCTGCCCCGATGTTTGAGGAGGGTGGGGCCGAGAAGGTGGTCTCCCCAATGTGTGGATATGTTGGAGCACTCACCCAAGCATTTGGAGAGGAAACAGCTGCCAAAAAGGCCCTTGGGAAGGGTTAGGCTCCCGCTCTCTCGAGCCCCAAGGATGCAACGTTGTTCTGTAAATGACTCTCAGACTTTGAAATCTAATGGACTTTGTCCTGTGGGTTTTAGGAACTGTTTTGGTCCTGTTAACCCTGTTTTCCTTACTGTTTCTCCTTATGGCAATGGAAATGTTTATCCTATGAATGTCCCTCCTTTGTATATTGGAAGCATATAACTTGTTCTAAGTCCACAGATCCAAGGCTAAAGGAGAATTGTGCCTTAGGACCCACCACGCCTAAATTGATTTTGATGGGATTTTGTACTTAACTTTTGTTACTGAAATGATTTGAGATTTTGTGGTATTGTGATGGAATGAATGTATTTTGTATTTGGAAAGATAATGTCATTTTGGGTTCCAGGGGGTGGAATGTGCCGGTTTGAGTGTATTGTGTCCCCCAAATGCCATTATCTTTGTGGGTCTTGTGTGGGGCAAACGTTTTTGGTGCTGGTTGGATTTGCTTGGAATGTGCCCCACCCAGCTGTGGGAGATGATTCTGATGAGATGTTCCCATGGAGGTGTGGCCCCGCCCATTCAGGGTGGGCCTTGATCGGTGGAGCTATATAAATGAGCTGACTCAAAGAGAGAAAAGAGAGTGCAGCTGGGAGTGATGTTTTGAAGAGGAGCAAGCTTGCTAGAGAGGAACATCCTGGGAGAAAGCCGTTTGGCCGGAGCTTTGGAGCAGACGCCAGCTGCCTTCCTAGCTAGCAGAGGTTTTCTGGACGCCATTGGCCATCCTCCGTTGAAGGTACCTGATTGCTGAGGTGTTACCTTGGACGCTTTGTGGCCTTAAGACTGTAACTGTGTAGTGAAATAAACCCCCGTTTTATAAAAGCCTATCCATCTCTGGTGTTTTGCATTCTCCAGCATTAGCAAACTAGGACAATTTATAACTCCACTGTTTACTTCCTACAGGATCTAAAATACATAAACTGTAATGATAAATCAGTGGTTTTGGACTCAGTGTAAAATATGTAATTTTTGACAAGAACTACATAAAGGTGGGGAATGGAGGAGTATAGAAACACAGTTTACACATCCTATTGAAGTTGGTATCAAAGAAAAACAAGACTGTTATAGATTTAAGATGTTAAATTTAAGCCCCATGGTAAACACAAAGAAAGTATCAGAGAACATGACCAAAGAGATGAAAAGTAGAGTAGGGGTTCCAAGAAGTGAGGGAAGGGGCAATGGGGAGTTAAGAAATGAGAGTAGGGTTTTTGTTTGGTGTGAAGGGAAACTTCTAGTAATGGATGGTCGGAAGGCGATAGCATTGTAGCATTCTAAATGTGATTAATCCCACTAATGGAATGCTAGGGAGGGGTGGAATAGGAAGATTTAGGCTATATATATCTTTCCAAAATTGAAAAAAAAAATACAGTCGAAATAGATGACAATTAAATGCCAAGGATGATCCTGGATGAGATCTGAGGTTGGAGGAGAGGAGGCTCAAAGGGACACAGATGGGACACAAGAAAAAAAAAAGGAAATATAGAATGTAAGATTTATATCAATGTTGAATTTCTTGAACTTCTTAGCTGCACTTAATGAGATTGCATAAAATAATGTTCTTGTCCATGGGAAAGGTGTATGTGAATTATATTGTTTGTTCAAAGATATGTGCAGCTTGCTCTCATATGTTCAGAGGACAGAGCAATAGATGATGGATGTTAGGGAGGGAGGGAGGGAGGGAGAGAGGGAAGGAAAGAAAGAGATGGTGGTGTGACAGGATCTTAAAGGTGATGGATTGGGGTATTGGGGGAGGGGGTTCAGGGTATGATGGAGTTCTAAGTATGGGGTTTGTACTGTTTTTGCAACTGTTCCTGTAAGATTGAACTTATTTCAAAATAAAATTTATTATAAAAAATGTTTAAAGAGATGAAGGAAAGTATAGAGAAAAAAACTACAGGATGTCAGAGATACAATGAATGAATAGTATGAGAGTCTAAGTAAAGAAATAGAAATTTTAAAAAGGAAATAACAGAAATATTGGAGGTAAAGACAACAAGAATTGAAACAAAAAAATGCCCAGGAGTATTTCAAGAACAGATTGGAGCTTGCAGAAGAAAGAATCGGTGAACTAGAAGAGAAGACACTAGAAATGAATCAGGATGAGAAGCAGAAAAAATGATTCATAAAAGCAAAAATGGCCTAAGATACCTCTGGGACTTCACTGAGCACACCAATATATGCCTTATGAGAGTCCCAGAAGGAGTAGAAAGAAAAGGAGGCAAAAGGAGTAGTCAAAGAAATAATGACAGAGGATTTGCCAAACACAGCAAAATACATGAATATGCACATCCAAGAAGCTCAAAGGACACAAAATAGGATAAAAATGAAGAAAAGTACATCCCATCATATATTGATTACTTTATTAAATGTAAGAGTCAAGGAGAGTTCTGAAAGCCACAAGAGAAAAGCTACATATTATGTACAAGGGAATCCCAATAAGATTGTGAATTTACCATCAAACACCATGGAGTCAAGAAGGCAGTGGGATGAAATACTTAAAGTAGTGAAGGAAAGCAACTGCCTACCAGGAATTTTATATCTGGAGAGACTCTTTCAAAAATGAGAGAGAAATTAAGACATTCTAAGGTAAACAAAAGCTGAGGAGGTACATTACCACTAGACTTTCTCTACAAGCAATACTCAAGGGAGTTCTTCAGCATGAAATGAAAGGATACTAGACAGTGATTCAAAGCAGTGTAAAGAATTAAAGACCTGTGGTAAAGGTAACCAATTGGGTAATTATAAATGCCAGCATTATTGTATTGTATTGTTTGGTATATAACTCCAATTCTTACTTCCTACAGGTGCTAAAAGGTAAATGCATAAAAAGTAATGATGAGGAATTATACACCATGACCAAGTGGGGCTCATTCCAGGCATGCAAGTGTGGTTCAACATAAAATCAATGACATTCAACACATTAACAAATTGAAAGGGAAAAAACATATCATCTTGATGAATGCTGAAAAAGAATTCAACAGAAATTCAGCACCCTTTCTTGATAAAAACATTTTGAAAGATAGGAATTGAAGGAGACTTCCCCAATATGATAAAGGGTATATACAAAAAGCCCACAGCCAGCATAGTACTCAATGGTGAGAGACTGAAAGCCTTCCCCTTAATATCAGGAATGAGACAAGGATGCCCATTGTCACCACTATTATTCAACATTGTGCTTGAAGTTACAGCTAGAGAAATTAGGTAAGAAAAAGAAATAAAAGGCATCAAAATCAGAAAGGAAGAAGTAAAATTTTCACTTTTTGCAGATGATATGATCCTATACTTGGAAAATTATGAGAAATTGATGACAAAGCTATTGAGCTAATAAACAAATTCAGCAAAGTGGTGGGATACAAGATTAATGTGCAAAAGTCAGTAATGTTTCTATATACTAATAATAACCTAACTGAAGAGATACTCAAGAAGAAATGTCGTTCAAAATAGCAACAAAAAATCAAGTACCTAGGAATAAACTTAGTCAAGGATGTAAAGGACCTCTATTCAGAAAACTATAAAACTTTGCTAAAAGAAATCACAGAGGACCTAAATAGGTGAAAAGATATTTTCATGTTCATGAATGAGAAGGCTAAATGTCATTAAGATGTAAATCCTACTCAAATTTATCTACAGATTCAATACAATACCAAGCAAAATTCCAACAACCTACTTTGCAAATGTGGAAAAGCTAGTTATCAAAGTTATTTAGAAGGGAAAGAGGCCTCAAATTGCCAAAAACATCCTAAAAAGGAACAAGGTGGGAGGACTTACAGTACATGACTTTAAAACCTACTATAAAGCCACAGTGGTATAAATAGCATGGTATAGGCACAAAGATAGGCATATGGATCAGTGGAATTGAATTGAGAGTTCAGAAAAAGAGCTACAGATCTATGGCCAATTGATTTTTGACAGGGGCCCCAAATCCACTGAACTTGGATAGAATAATCTCTGCAAAAAATGGGGTTGGGAGAACTGGATATCCATATCCAAAAAAATGAAAGAGGATCCCTACCTCACACCCTATACAAAAATTAACTCAATGTGGATCAAAGACCTAAATATAAGAGCCAGTACCATAAAACTTCTAGAAGATAATGTAGGGAAACATCTTGAAGACCTGGTAATAGGAGGTAGCTTCTTAGATCTTACACCCAAAGCACAAGCAATGAAAGGAAAAAGATAAATGGGAACTCCTCAAAATCAAAACCTCTGTGTCTCAAAGGACTTTGTCAAAAAGGTGAAGAGGCAGCCAACACAATGGGAGAAAATATTTGGAAACCATGTATCTGATAATGGATTGAAATCCAGTACATATAAAGAAATCCTACAACTCAATAAGAAAAGTACAAACAACCCAATTATAAAATGGGTAAAAGATATGAACAGACATTTTTTTTCTGAAGAGAAAATACAAATGGCTAAAAAGCACATGAATAAATGTTCATCTTAATAAGCTGTTAGGGAAATTCAAATCAAAACTGCAATCAGATATCTTATCACACCAATAAGAATGGCTGCCATTAAACAAACAGAAAACAATAAATTCTGGAGAGGATGTGGAGAAATTGGAACACTTATCCACTGCTGGTGGGAATGTGTAATGGTACACCTGCTGTGGAAGACAGTTCAGCAGTTCCACAGAAAACTAAGTACCAAGTTGCTCTATGACCTGACAATTTCACTATTTGGTATATACCCAGAAGGTCTGAAAGCAGTGACACAAACTGACATGTGCACACCAATGTTCATAGCAGCATTATCCACAATTACCAAAAGATGGAAACAATCTAAGTGTCCTTCAGCAGACAAGTGGATAAAACAAATGTGGTATATATGCATGATGGAATATTATGCAGCAACAAGAAGGAATGAGGTCCTGTAACATTTGACAACATGGATTAACCTTGAGGACACAATGCTGAGTGAAATAAGTCAGACACAAGATGAAAGATTTAGTTGATTTCACTAATTTGAAGGCCCTAGATAATGTAAAATCAGAGTCTTAAAATGTGGAATATAGAGGACCTAGAGATAGACAAAGGTTAGGGAAGGGGGAGTGGTACCTAATAGGTATAGATTTGTTAATGAGGTTGAACTTATAGGTATGGGAATGGACAGTGGTGATAGTTCACTAATGGGATTATAAGTAACAGTGCCATGTTGAAGGTGAACATGATTGAAAGGGGTTGTTTAAAGTCATGTATTTCACAGATTAGCACTACATATATAAAAATGTTCTTGTATGACCTACTTTAACACTTGTACAAAGAGTTAACATCAGAGTAGTATATGGTGAAAACTACTATTGTATGCTATGTACTATATTTAATAGGAATACCTTACTAGTACCACACTAATACTAGGGATAAATAATTGGAGGATAAGAGTTATGGGATGTTTTGGGTTATGATAATTGTCTAAAATTGAGTGATGATGACTGTAAAAATGTGTGAGTATAATGTAAGACATTGTTTATGTTGGATAAAATATATGCTATGTGAAATTAGGACCCACTACTTAATTAGTCAAACCATTGATCTTGAGGCTTGCTCTTATGAAACCCACTTCCATAAAAGAGAGGCTAAGCCCACCTATAATTATGCCTAAGAGTCACTTCCAGAGAACCTCTGTTGTTCAGAAGTGGCCTCTCACTCTTTAAGCCCAACTTAACAAACAAATTCTTTTCCCTCCCCCCATGTGGGACACGATTCCCAGGGGTGTAAGTCTCCCTTGCAACATGGGACATGACTTCCAGGGATGAGCCTGACCCTGGCATCATGGCATTGAGAATGCTTTCTGGACCAAAAGGGGTAAAAGAAATGTAATAAAATGAGGTTTCAGTGGATAAAATATTTGAAATAAAGTTTAGAGGCTGTTTTGGGGGTTACTTTTATGGAAGCTTCAGCTAGATATTGCAAATTGCTTCAGTATGCCAAGCCCCAACCAACAGTATTCCTGAAAACCCTAAAGAATACCCAGGTCTCTCTCTGAGACTCTATAAAAGTTTTACTCTCTAATTTTTTTTCTTCAGAAATTTAAAAACTGCAGATTATTCCTTTGCCTGATAAGTCCTGAAACCCAGAGGCATCAGCCTCTTCAAGAGTGTTAATCACCTGCATCCCCTTTCCCCATTTTATAGGCACCCCTTTCAATGTGAACATGTTAGAGTGGTCATTGCCCAGATATCCTTGAAGATTGAGACAGTAATCAAATGAGAGGGAGGAGTAGCAACAGACAAGATAGGATTTAACAAAGGATTATGACTCCTGAATCATTATATTGATGTTTATTTTTGTCTCTAATGTATTAGAACAGCTAGAAGGAAATAACTGAAATTGTGGAACTGTAACCCATACTACACTTTGAAATTTGCTCTATATCTACTTGCTAAATGTATTTTGAAAGTTACCACTTTTCTGTAAATATGTGATATTTCACAATAAAAATGTTAACAAAGTAATGATAAATCTAGGTCTTTGAACATATAATGTACAAATGTACAAAGATAAAAGTGTAACAAGTACAAAAAATGGTATGGGAACAAATTGGTCTAGGAAAAGAATATGTGCATGCTATTGATGTTAAGCTAGTATCAAATCAGAAGTAATTGTTATATATTTAGTAGGTTAAATGTTAATCCTGTGATAACCATAAGGAAAACAATGAAAAGTATCTACCAATAGAAATGAGAAGGCACTCAATATAGTAAAACAAAAGAAGGCTAATACATAAAAAAGTAAGCTTTAATGGAAGTGAGGGACAAACAAGGCATAAGATTTATAAAGACTAAATAGCAAAATGGAAGAGAGAATTATGTTATCAGTAATGATATTAGATGTAAATGGATTAAACTCTCAAGCCAAAAGGGAGACATTGGCAGAATGGATAAAAAAGCATAAACCAACTATATGCTATCTGCAAGAGACTCACCTTAAAGTCAAATACACAAGTAGGTTCATTTTGAAAGGATGGGAAAAAATATACCATGTGACTAAAAAGAACTGGGGTGGCTATAAAAATGTTGGATAAAATAGAATTTACATCAAGAACATTTGCAAGGGACAAAGATGCTTATTATATACTGATAAACGGAGTGATTCAACAGGAATGTGTAACAATGATAATAAATATATGTGTGCCTAACAGCAGAGCCCCAAAATATATGAAGCAAATACTAATACATGTGAAGAGAGAAACTGATGGTTCTACATTAACAGGAAAATTTAACACACAATTTTCAATAATATAGACATCTAGTCAGAAGATCAATAAGGTAGTACAGGACTTGAATGATACACTAAACCAACTAGACCTAACAGATATATAAAGAACACTGCACCCAATGAAAATAGCGAACACATTCTCTAAAGTGCGCATGGATAATTATCCAGGATAAACCATATGTTGGGTCACAGAACAAGCCTCAATAAATTAAAAAACACTGAAAGCATGCAATCTATATACCCTGACAACAACAGAATGAAGCTAGAAATCAATAACATAGGGAGAAATAGAAAATCCACAAATATGTGGAAATTAAACAGCTTGCTCTTAAACAACCAATGGGTTTAGGGGAAATCAGATGTGAAATTAGGAGATATCTTAAGGTGAGTGAAAACAAATATACAACATAAGAAAATGTATGGAATGCTGAGAGGGAAATTTATAGCTCTGAATGCTTGCATTAAAAAGAAGGACTTCAAATTAGAGACCTAACCTCAAAACTAGAAAAAGAAAAGCAAATTAAACCCAAAGCAAGTGTAAGGAAGGAAATAACAAAGATTATAGTGGAGCTAAATGAAATAGAAAACCAAGAAAACAATAATGAGAATCAACAAAACCATGTTAGTACTTTGAAAAGATCATCAAAATCAACAAACACTCAGATAGACTGAAAAAGAAAAAAAATAGAGAGTATACAAATAAAGAACACCAGAAATGAAAAGGAGGATTTACTACCAACCTCCCTGAAATAAAAAGGACAATAAATTGATACTATGAACAACAGTAAGTCAACAAATTAGGTAACCTAGAAGAAATGGGCAAATTCTTAGAAACATGCAACCTACCTACATTGACTCAAGAAGAAATAGAAGATCTCAACAAACCAATTAATAGTAAAGAGTTTGAAACAATAATAAAAAAACTCCCAACACTGAAATTTAAAAAGTATTTGCAAAGTCTCTTGAGGAACTGGAGAAAAAATGTGGAACTATTATACATCCCCACCTGAGGAACTCCTGATATTCTCTCAAGGATTAAGGACTCCAAATTTAATAAGCCAAGCCCTCAACCTTGAGGTTTGCTCTTATGGAGACTTGTTTCTGTAATAGTGAAGATAAGGTTACTTATAATTATGCCTAAGAGTCACCCCTAGAGAACATCTTTTGTTGTTCAGATGTGGCCTCTCTCTCTAAGACAAACTATGCAGATAATCTCACTACCCTCTCCCCTATGTGGGACATGACTTCCAGGGGTGTAAGTCTCCCTGGAAACATGGGACATCATTCCCAGGGGTGAACATAGCCTTGGCATTGTGGGACTGGCAATGCCTTCTTGACAAAAAGGGGAAAATGAAACAAAATAAAGTTCCAGTGACTAAGAGATTTTAAATAGAATTGAGAGGTCATTCTGTAGGTTACTCTTATGCAAACTTCAGCCAGATTTTGCAATTTGTCGGAGTATGCCAAGCCTGAAAACCCTAAATAATACCCTGGGCTCTAAGATTCTATTAAAGTTTTATCTATTAAGTTTGTGTTTTCAGAAACTTAAAACCTCCAGATTGTTTCTATGCCAGATAAGCCCTGAAACCCAGAGGTACCAGTATCTCCAAGAACAGCAAACAGTTGCATTCCTCTACCCAATAATGTCAACACCCCTTTTCAGTACACAGAAGTTAGAATGGTCAATTGCCCATATACCCCTCAAGACTGAAAAAATGATGAAATGATAGGGAAGAGTTGTAATGGAGAAATTAGAATTTAACAAATGATTATGACTACTGACATTATATAGCTATTTCTTTTTAGTTTCTAGTGTATTATAGTAGCCAGAAGGATAAATATCTGAAAATATTGAAGTATAATCCAGTAGCCTTGATCTTTGATAATGATTCTATAGCTATATAGATTTTATCTTCTGACCTTGTGATTGTAAAATCCTTGGGACCAACACTCCTTTTATTCAGTGTATGGGTAGATGAGTAATAAAATAAAGACATGCATAAAAAATAAATAATAGGTTGGGAATATGGGAAAAATACCCCTATGTAAATTATGGACAATAGTAGTACTTTAATAATCTTTCATCAATTGTAAGAAGCACAACTGCTGTTAAAAATAGTAGAATTACAAAAAATGCCATCATCAATTGTAACAAATTTTCTATACAATTCAAGTGTTCATGGCGGGGTGGTGATGGGAATCCTGTATTTTACGCATGATTGTTCTGTAAACCCATAACTTTCTAATAGAACAAAATTTAAAAAACAAATAAAGAAAACTTCCCAACAAAGAAAAGACCAGGACCAGATGATTTCACAGCGGAATTCTACCAAACATTCCAAGAAGATTGAACTCTAATTTTGCTCAAACTGTTCCAAAAAATTGAAGAGAAGGAAACACTCCTTAAGTCATTCTATAAAGCTAAAATCACCCTCATATCAAAGCTGGATAAAGATAGCACAAGAAAGGAAAACTAAAGACCCATATCTCTTATTAATATAGATGCAAAATTGCTCAACAGTATTTAGCAATCCAAATCCAACAGCAAATTAAAAGAATTATACACTATGATCAATTGGGATTTATCCCTGGTATGCAAGGTTAGTTCAACATAAGAAAATCAATTAATGTAAAACACAACATTAACACAATGAAGGAAAAAACACATGGGCTTCTCAATTGATACAGAAAAGGAATTTGACAAAATACAGAATCCTTTCTTAATAAAAACTCTTAGAAAACTAGGAATAGAAGGAAACATCCTCAACATGATAAAGGGCATATATGACTAGCCCACAGTTAACATCTTAATGGTGAAAGCCTGAAAGTTTTCCCTCTAAACTTCTGTTATTCAACATTGCCTCTGTTATTCAACATTGTACTGGAAGTTCTAGCCAGAGCATTTAGGGAAAGAAATAAAAGACATCTAAATTGGAGAAGTAAACTTTACCTATTTGCAGATGATATGATCCTATTTACAGAAAATCCTGAAAAATACACAAAGCTTCTATATCTAGTAAATGAATTTGGCAAAGTGATGGGGTACAAGATAAACATGCAAAAATCATTGGTAGTTCTATACACAGCAGTGAACCATCAGAATAAAAAATGAAGAGAAATTTCCATTCACACGAATAACTAAAAAATCAGATATATAGGAATAAATCTAACCAAGGATGTAAAGGACTTGCACACAGAAAACTAAAAACATTACTAAAAGAAATTAAAGAAGACCTAAATAAATGGATATATATTCCATGTTCATTGATTGAAAGGTTAACTATCATTAAAATGTCAATACCACCCAAAGAAATTTATAGATTCAGCACAATCCCAATCAAAATTCCAACAACATTCTTTGTAGAAATGGAAAAGCCAATCACCAAATTTATTTGAAAGTGTAAGGGGCCCCAAATATCTAAGGCCATCTTGCAAAAGAAGAATGAAATTGGAGTATTCACACTAACCAATATTAAAACCTATTACAAAGACACAGTAATCAAAAGAACATGGTACTGGAACATGGACAGACATATACACCAATGGAACAGAACTGAGAGCTCAGAAATCAACCCGCATATTTGAGACCAGCTGTTTTTGGAAAGGCAGCAAAGACCACTCAATTGGAAAAGAATAGTCTCTTCAACAAATGGTGAAGGGAAAACTGGATCTCCATTAGCAAAACAAGGAAGGAAGACCCCTACCTCTTACTGTATATAAAAATCAACTCAAAATGGATCAAAACCCAGAATATAACAGCTAGAATCCTCAACCTCCTAGAAGAAAACATAGGGAAACATCTTTAGGACTTTGTATTGGGCAATGGATTCTTAGACTTTACACCCAAAGCAGAAGTAACAAAAGAAAAAAAGATAAATAAAATATAATCCAAATAAAAAAAATTCCTTCCTTAAAGGACTTTATCATGAAAGGAAAAAGAAAACCTACCAAATGGGAGAAAATATTTGGAAACCACAAATCCAATAAAGGATTATTATCACATATATAAAAATAAATCCTTCAACTTAACAAAAAGACAAAAAATCTAATTAACAATGGACAAAAAACTTGAACAGATATCTCTCCAAAGAAGATATAGAAATGACCACAAAGCACATGAAAAGATGTGCTACATTATTAGCATCAGGGAATTGCAAATCAAAACCACAGAGATACCATTTCCTACCATTACAATGGCTTCTATTTTAAAATAGAAAGTGCTAGGGAGGATGTAAAGAAATAGGAACACTCATTAATTGATGACAGCAATGCAGAATTGTGCAGCCACTGTAGAAGAGGGTTTGGCAGTTCCTCAGAAAGTTAAGTATAGAGTTACTATAGACCAGGCAAGAACACTACTATGTCTATACCCAAAGGAATTTGAAACGGGTTCAAACTGGTATTCACAGTGGCATTATTCACAATTGCCAAAAGATGGAAACAACTCAGATGTCCATCAAATGATGAATGGTTAAATAAAATGTGATATACATGCAATGGAATATTATTCAGCCATAAAATGGAATGAAGTGAAACAATTATGTCTACATAATGAAACTCCAATAAAAACTCTTAGGTTTTACCCTTTTCTGGTTTCCCTCTGGTTTGGCTTCCTTGTCACAATATGGCTGCTCTTGCAACTGAAGCAGCAATCTTCCTCAATCAAATCCAGTAGGATAGACCAAGACCATCTCCACCCTTAGGATTCCATTCAGCCTGACTGGGTCATGTGCCCACACCTGGATCAATAATAGTTGCCAACAGGACAGTTTTATAGAATTAATTAACTGGAATGAAAATTTACCTATTTCCCTATTTTGGAGATTAAAAAGTACTGTGAACTTCTGGGAAGATGGCAGAGTAGGTTACTGTAGGCTCACTCCTCTTCCATAAACAGCCAATGGACAGGGAGAAATTGTCTGAAACTACTGTTCTGGAGCTCCAGATACCAGGGAAGTACTGTGGAGCATTCAGGGAAGAGTAGAATGTAGAGACTGAGAAATTGTGGTGAAGAACTATGAGTAACTCACCCAGCTATGGCTCCTGAGACACATACTGTACCCTCGAGGCAAGCAGCTTTGGGTTGGTCTTGTCCCTGCCTGGCAGGCTACTGTGGACTAGGAGGGCCACGGAAGTCCTCTTCCCCAAGAACAGAGAGGTTCACTGTCCAGCTATTGACTATTGAGTTTAGACTGCTGGGACTTGCTGCTTTAGCCTGTCCTGGACAGGTACTGGAAAATATTTTTTCAACTCACATCAGAGATGGAGCCAGTAGAGGGCTAAAAATACCTTGTCTTCTTAGGGCTTTGGGAGATATGTTGCTGAAGATCACCGTCTCTGGGGCAGGCCAGGAAAGTACATTTTGTAAAGACATCAAAATAGTTTCTTGGTGAAGGCTGCCATTTGTTGGACAAGCCAAGAAATTACGGCCTTGGGGAGCTGAAAAATAAAAGCTTTTTGGTGTTTTTCCTAGTCCTCTCCACAGGACACTCTGGAACTTGTCTGTGTCCCTTTTGTGGGTCCCTGGCCCTGTTTTGAATGGGAAATACTGATAAACCATGTGTCAAAGAAGAGCCTTAACACAAGCCCAATTATTTCAGTTTGCTAAAGCTGCCAGAATGCAATATATCAGAAATGGATTAGCTTTGAACAATGGGGGTTTATTAGCTTACAAATTTACAGTTCTAAGGCTGTGAAAATGTCCCATTTAAGGCATCAGCTGGATGATACATTCTCTGAAGACCAGTTACCACCAAGATTGGGCTCCTCTGTCAGATAACAAGGCACATGGTCTACTGATTCTTCTTTCCCAGGTTTCATTGCTTTTAGCTTCTGGCTACAGTGACTTCTTCTCAGAGCTTCTGTGGGTCCTCTCTTATACCCTCTGGGGCTTCTCTCACTGATCTTCTCTCAATTTCATCTCTTCCATTCTGTATATGTTTTATCCTTTAGTAAGAGGATTAAGACCAACATTGAATGAGGTGGGTCACATCTCAATCAAAACAACCTAAACAAAATGTCCCACCTATAATAAGTTTGTGTCCATAGGAATGGATTAAAAGAACCTGATATTTTCTGGGACATGTAACAGATTCAATCTACTACACTCCACCCTCTGTACTCATAAAAGACATATTCTTTCCATATGCAAAATGCATTCATCCCATAACAAAAGACAAATTATTTCAATAATAGTATTAAGTAAAAAGTCTTATCAAAATCAGTTACATAGAGATGTTTATTTGGTGCAGTATCTATATTTTCTAAACAATATAACTTCTACAGTCAGTTTGTTCAAACACCACAATTACATGGAACTTTGAATAGAAAGTGAGATAGGGTAGGTTTGTATAGGTTACAGTGAAATAGTGACACAGCCCAAAGTAATTTGTGTAAAGAATGAAAATATATATGCAGGACCCCCCTGAGGAGCTGGGGGAAAATGCAGAAGTCTTGGACTTCCTCACCTGGATTGTTGCTGATATTCTCATATTGAGGACTGATGCCATGGTATGCCAAGCCCTCTAACTTGGGGCTTGCCCTTATGAAGTTCTTTACTGCAAAGGAGAGGCTAAACCTGCTCATAATTGTGCCTGTCTCCCCCTGAGCACCTCTTTGTTGCTCAGAAGTGGCCCTCTCTCCCTAGCTAAGCCAACTTGACTGGGTCCGTACATGGGACCTGACTCTCAGGGGTGTAAATCTCCCTGGCAATGCAGGATATGACTCCCAGGGATGAATCTGTACCCAGCATTGTGAGGTTAAGAACATCTTCTTGACCAAAAGGGGGATGTGAAATGAAATGAAATAAAGTTTCAGTGGCTGAGAGATTTCAAATGAAGTCAAGAGGTTACTCTGGCAGACATTCTTATGCACTATATAGATAACACTTTTTAGGTTTTAATGTATTGGAATAGCTAGAAGGAAATACCTGAAACTATCAAACCCCAACCCAGTAGCCTTGACTCTTGAAGATGATTGTATAACAATGTAGCTTACAAGAGGTGACAGTGTGATTGTGAAAGCCTTGTGGATCACACTCCCTTTATCCAGTGTATGGAGTGGATGAGTAGGAAAATGGGGACAAAAACTAAATGAAAAATAGGTTTGGAGAGGGGGTGATTTGGGTGTCCTTTTTCACTTTTATTTTTTATTCATATTCTGACTCCTTCTGGTGTAAGGAAAGTGTTCAAAAATAGATTGGGGTGATGAATGTGTAACTGTATGATGGTACTGTGAACAGTTGATTGTGCACCATGGATAGATTGTATGGCATATGAATATATCTCAATAAAACTGAATTTAATTTTAAAAAAACCTAAAATACTATCAATACCATCAGTTGCTATGTGTGCTCTTTCTCTACCACATTTCCTTGCCTTTCCCCACACCCAGGAATAACCACTAAACTAAATTTTGACTCATATGCCTTTGTTTTATAAAAAAATGTATTATATATTTAAAATCCATAAAACAACATATTGTTTAGTTTTACTTCTTTTTGAGCCATGTATAAATGGTATCATAATGTACTTTTCTAAAACAAGCTTTTTTCACTTACTATTACATTTCTACCACCCTCAAAAAATCAGGTTGGCTATAGATGTGAGGGTTTATTACTGAACTCTCAATTTTGATTCTATTGGTCTAAATGTCAACACTTGTGTTAGTACTATGCTATTTTTTTATGCTGCTTTATTGAACTTTTTATTGTAGTAACATATATACAGCTCAAAATTTCCCATTTTAGCCACTTGCAAGTCAATTCAGTAGTATTAATTATATTCACAATATTGTGCTATCATCACCAGTATCACACAGGCAACCAATGTTCCAGAGACCAACCAGGCTACACATAAAGGGATCAGCAGCTCAGAGTCTGGAGACAGACACCACAACTCAGGAATGGATTTGACTGCTGCAAGAGCCCACAATCCAGGGACCACAATAATCGTTTGCCTGTTAGGCTGTGCTTTAAGATTCAACTCTGAATCTACACGCTGTAGTTAGTCCCCATCAGCGAGGCATTATAGTGGTCACATTTGCCTCTGGCTTATTTCACTCAAAACGCCCTCCACAGGATCCACTCATCCTACTGCATGTCTCTCAGCTTCACTCCTTCTCATAGTTGCTCAGTATTCTATTGTATGCACACACCACAGTTTACCATTCTGTTCCTCAGTCAGTGTATTCTTCGGCCACCTCCACCCACTGCAAATCGTGAATACTGCCTCCACAAACACCAGTGTGCAATTGTCCATCCATTTCTCTGCTCTCAGATCTTCCAAGTACATACCCCATAATGAGGTTGTAGGACCCCATGGCCCCCCAGAAACCCAGCTTCCTGTAGAACCACCACAATGATCTCCAGGAAACTACAGCACTCTGCCTCTTCATCAACAGTAAACAGGCATATCCCTCTCTCCATGTTCTCTCCAGCACTTTTACCCCTAGTTATATTTTTTCCTATAATTTTGTAGAGATATATTCACATACCATAAAATTATCCACAGTGTAGTCAGTTGTTCACAGTATCATCATATAGTTGTACATTTATCTTCACAGTCAGCACTTGAATATATTGATTGCTATGAAAAGCTTTTTGGTGAATAACAAAGATAATAAAAATATAAATAAAATGTCATATAATACAACATAATAGTAAGGACAGAAAATACCACCTCCATCAAGAATCCCATATCCCTCCCCCATATTCCCCTCTCATACACATCCAACTTTGGTACATTGCCTTTGCCACATTCAATGGAAGACACTACAATGCCATTTCTGACCACAGACTCCAGTTTGCCCTGACTACACTTCTTCCCAAACACCATCCCCTTTCTAACACTCCACATGGCTGACATCCATTTGTTCTCCCACATGTAAAAACATTTTTATATCTGCACATATAGCAGCAGTCATTGGCCACTCCAGTTTTCACCAAGTTATGCAGTTCCAGTGTCCATCATCAATCTTTACCTCTGGTGTCATACATCCCCCTATATCCCACCTCTCTCAGCCTTACAGAAATCTTTGTTCAGTGTACTTACAATATTGTGCTACCATCACACAGTATTATGCTATCTATTTCTGGATCTATACAATCAATCCTCCTGAACATTCTGTAGTCTTTCAGAATCAAATGCCCAGTCTTTACCCTCTTTCTATCTCCTGGTAGCCTGTGTTACCAGCTTTTAACTCTCAGTTTGCTCATTAATATCAGTTCATATTAGTTGAGACCATACAGTATTTGTCCTTTTGTTTTTGGCTAGCTTCACTCAGCATAATGTCCTCAAGTTTCATACACATTATTATATGTTCCATGTCTTTGTTCTGTCTTACAACTGCATAATATTCCATCATGTATATATACCACAGTTTGTTTATTCACTCATCTGTTGATGCACATTTGGGCTCCTTCAATCTCTTGGCAATTGTGAATAATGCCTCAATAAACATCAGATTATGAATGTCCATTTGTGTCTTAACTTTCAGTTCCTTTGAGTATATACCTAGCAATAGAATAGCTGGGTCATATGGCAAATCTATACTTAGCTTCCTGAGGAACCTCCACACTGTCTTCCAGAGTGATTGCACAATTCTGCATTCCCAAAAACAATGAATAAGTGTGTCTCTTTCTCCACATCCTCTCCAGCACTTGTAATTTTCTGTTTTTTGGATAATAGCCATTCTGGTAGGTGTGAGATATCTCATTGTGGTTTTGATTTGCATTTCCCTAATAGCCAGTGAAGTTGAACATTTCTGAGCCATTTGTATTTCCTCTTCAGAAAAGCATCTATCCATGTCTTTTGCCCATTTTTAAATTGAGTTGTTTGTCCTGTTGTTGAGCTGTAGGATCACTTTATATATTTGGGATATTAAACCCTTATCTGATATATGGTTTCCAAATATTGTTTCCCATTGCGTAGGCTGCCTTTTTATTTTCCTAACAAAGTCCTTTGATGTACAAAAGTGTGTGAGTTTGAGGAGACCCCATTTGTCTATTTGTTCTTTGGTTGCTGGCACTTTGGGTGTAAGGTCTAGGAAACCACCTCCTATCACAAGATATTTAAGGTATTGCCCTACATTTTTGTCTAAGAGTCTTATGGTCTTAGCACTTAAGTTTAGGTCTTTGATTCAATTTGAGTTAATTTTTGTATAAGGTGTGAGATAGGGGTCCTCTTTCATTCTTTTGGAAATGGATACCCAGTTCTCCAAACACCATTTATTGAAGAGGATGCTCTGTCCCAGTTGCTTTGGTTTGGCTGCCTTATCAAAGATCAATTGTCCATAGATGAAGAGTCTATTTCTGAACATTCAATTTGCTTATGTTGGTTGGTATCTCTGTCCTTATGACAGTACCACACTGTTTTGAGCACTGTAGCATCATAATATGCTTCAAAGTAAGGTAGTGTGAGACCTCCCACATCATTCCCTTCTTCTCAAGATATTTTTGGCTCTTCAGGGCACCTTGCCTTTCCAAATAAATTTGATTATTGGCTTTTCTATTTCTGCAAAGTAAGTTGTTGGGATTTTAGTTGGTATTGCATTGAATCTATAAATCAGTTTAGGCAGAGTTGGCATCTTAATTATAATTAGTCTTCCAATCCATGAACACAGTATGTTCTTCCATTTTTTTTAGGTCCTGTTCAATTCCTTTAGTAGTTTCTTGTAGTTTTCTTTGTATAGGTCTTTTATGGCCTTTGTTAATTTTATTCCTAAATACTTGATTCTTTTGGTTGCTATTATAAGCGGAATTAAAAAGAAAAAACCTTCCCCTTGTTCCACATTACTTGTGTATAAGAACACTACAGATAGTTACATGTTGATTTTGTAGCCTGCCACTTTGCTGTATTCATTGATTCACTGTAATATATTCGCTGTAGATGTTTCTGGGTTTTCTACATATAGAATCATGTCATCTGCAAACAGTGAAAATTTTACTTCTTTCTCTCCAATTGAATGCCCTTTATTTCTTTTTCTTGCCTAATTGCTCTAGCTAGAACTTCCAGCACAATGTTGAATAACAGTGTTGACAGTGGGCATCCCTGTCTTGTTCCTGATCTTAGAGGGAAAGATTTCAGTCTCTATCCATTGAGTACGATGTTAGCTATGGGTTTTTCATATATTATCTTTGTCATATGGACAAAATTTCCTTCTATTCCTATCCTTTGAAGTGTTTCCATCAAGAAAGGATGTTGAATATTGTCAAATGCCTTTTCTGTATTGATCAAGATGATCACATTGTTCTTCTGCTTTGATTTATTGATGTGGTGTATTACATTAATTGATTTTCTTGTGTTGAATCAGCCTTGCATTCCTGGAATAAACCCCACTTTGTTGTGGTGTATAATTCTTTTAATGTGCTGCTGGATTCAATTTGGGAGTATTTTGCTGAGAATTTTTGCATCTATATTCATTAAAGAGATTGGTCTGTAATTTTCTTTTTTTGTAGTATCTTTGTCTGATTTTGGTATTAGGGTGATGTTGGCTTCATTCTATGAGTTGGGTAGCTTTCCCTGTTCTTCAATTTTTTTGAAGAGTTTGAGCAGGATTGATATTAATTCTTTCTTGATTGCTTTGTAGAATTCACATGCTGAAACCATCTGGTCTTGGACTTTTCTTTTTTGGGAGCTTTCTGATGACTGACTCAATCTCTTTACTTGTGATTCATTGGTTGAGGTCATCTATTTATTCTCAGTTCAATGTTGGTTTTTTTATGCTTTTCTAGGAAGTTGTCCATATCATCTAAGTTGTCTAGTTTACTAGCATATAGTTGCTCATAGTATCTTCTCATTTTCTCCTTTATTTCTGCTGAGTCCATAGTTTCCTTTCCTTTTCTGTTTCTGATTTCATTTATTTGCATCTGCTTTTATTTTTCTTTTGATAAGCCTAGCTAGGGGTCCATCAATTTTCTTGATTTTCTCAAAGAACCAACTTCTGGTTTAGTTAATTCTTTCTATTGTTTTCCTGTTCTCAGTTACACTTATTTCTTCTCTAATCTTTGTTATTTCTTTCCTTCTGTTTGCTTTGGGGTCAGTTTGCTGTTCTTTCTCTAGTTCCTCCAGGTGGACAATTAATTCTTCAATTTTTGCTCTCTCTTCTTTTTTAATATAGGCATTTAGGGCAATAAATTTCCCTCTCAGCACTCTTTGCTGCATCCCGTAAGTTTTGCTATGTAGTGTTTTCATTGTCATTTGCCTCGAGGTATTTACTAATTTCTCTTGTAATTTCTTCCTTCACTCACTGGTTTTCTAAGAATGTGTTGTTTAGTCTCCATATATTTGTGAATTTTACAGTCTTCTGCCTGTTATTTATTTCCAACTTCATTCTGTTGTGATCCAAGAAAATTTTTTTTATAAAGTCAATATTTTTAAATTTGTTGAGACTTCCTTTGTGACCCAGCATGTGGTCTATCCTAGAGAATGGTCCAGGAGCACTTGAGAAAATCATGTATCCTGCTGTTGTGGGGTTTAGTTTTCTATGAATGTCTGTCAAGTCTAGTTCATTTATCATAAAATTCAACATCTCTGTTCCCTTATTGATCCTCTGTGTAGATGTTATATCCATTGATGAGAGTGGTGTACTAAAATCTCTTACTATTATTGTGGTGTCATCTAATTTTCCTTCCATTGTTCTCAGTGTTTGCCTCATGAATTTTGGGACACTCTTGCTTGGTGCATAAATATTTATGAATGTTATGTTTTCTTGATGAATTGATCCTTTTATTAATATATAGTGTCCTTCTTTGTCTCTTAATGTTTTACTTTTGTAGTCTTCTTTTTCTGATATTATTATAGCTACTCCCACTTTTTTGGTTGCTTTTTGCATGAAATGTCTTTTTCCAACCTTTCACTTTCAGCCTATTTTTGTCCTTGTGTCTAAAGTAAGTTTCTTGTAGACAGCATATAGATGGGTCCTGTTTTTTATTCCATTCTGCCAGTCTGCATCTTTTTATTGGGAAGTTTAATCCATTAACATTTAGTGTTATTACTGTAAGGGCAGTACTTTCTTCTACCATTTTGTCTTTTGGATTTCATATGTCATACCTTAGTTTTTTCCTCTCTCTCTCTTTTTACCCTTCCTAATAATCTTCATTTCTACACTCTTCTCCAAACCTCTTTCTGCTGTCTTTTCCTTTCAGCCTGCAGTACTCCTTTTAGTATTACTTGTAGCACCTATCTCTTATTCACAAACTCTCTCAGTTTCTGTCTGTCTGAAAGTATTTTAATTTCTCCCTCATTTTTGAAAGACCATTTTGCTGGATATAGAATTCTTGGATGGCAGTTCTTCTCTTTTGGTATCTTAAATATATAATACCACTGTCTTCTCACCTCCGTGGTTTCTGTAGAGAAATCTGTACGTGGTCTTATCGAGCTTCCCTTGTATGTGATGAATTGCTTTTCTCTTGCTACTTTCAGAATTCTCTCTTTCTCTTTGACATTAGACAATCTGATCAGTAAGTGTCTTGTAGGCTTATTAGGGTCTTTTCAGTTTTGGGTGCACTGTACTTCTTGAATCTGTAATTTTCTCTCATAAGAGTTGGGAAATTTTCAGTGAATATTTCTTCTATTTTTCTTTCTGCCCCCTTTTCACTCTCTTCTCCCTCTGGGACACACATAACATGTATATTTGTGCAGTTCATATTGTCACTCAGCTTTCTAAGACCCTGCTCATTTTTTTCCATTCTTTTTACCATTTTTTCTTTTTTGTGTATGAATTCATGTTCTTTTTTGTGTATGAATGTCTGGTCTTTTTTGTGTATGAATTCATGTTCTTTTTTGTGTATGAATGTCTAGTCTTCCAGTTCACTGATTCTTTCTTCTGCCTGTTCAAATCTACTGTTGTATCCATCCATTGTCTTTTCCATCTCCTACATTGTGACCTTCATTCCCATAAGTTCTGCCATTTGTTTTTTCAAGTTTATGAATTCTTCTTTATGGTCATCCAGTGTCTTCCTTATATCTTTCATCTCTTTTGCTATATCTTCCCTTGGTTCATTTACTTGATATTTGAATTGATTTAGATTTTCTTGAACATCTTTAATTAATTCTTCCTTCAGTTCATTGAATTGATTTAGCATTAGTTTTTTCAACTCTTGTATCTCAGTTGAACTATTAGTTTCTTCCTTTGGCATGTCCATACTTTCATGTTTCCTAGTATGGCTCATTATCTTGAGCTGTCTAGGCATCTGACTTTCTTGATTAGTTTATTCTGGAGCTTTTCTCTCTTTTACCTAGGGTTTTCTTATTGGTTGGCTTTGTTCTCTAACCTCTGGTGTTTGCTTCAGCTTATTCTAGGCCTCTAACTTACATTGTATTTAGTTGATTGGAGTTTTTCCACCTCTTGTTTTCTGTTTCTTGCCCTGCCTCTATGTTGCCTTTTTGTGTGAGAGTCTCCTCAGATATGGTCAACCCCAGTCAGGTTTTCCCAGTCCAGAGAGGCCCAGGTCTCAGGAGAAGCATATGGAGTTTCCTTGAGAATGAGAACCCTCCTGTAAGGCTTCTAGACTTGGGGTTTTTCCTATGCTGTCCAGCAGGTGGCACTTGCCACAGCTCCTGCACCAGTGTGAGGAGGTATGGAGCTTTTAGTTCTCCTGATGACCCTGACCCTGTTGTGGGCATGGCTGACTGAAGCTGGTTTCTGAATTCCAGTCCCTGGGGTCTGAGTTCCCCAGAGGCAGGTTGCCACTGGAGCTAGGCCACATCCCCCTTTTCTTAGGAAGATACAGTCATTAGCAAATTTTCTCCACCACTAGATTTATTGCTTTCTCTGTCAGAGCTGTCTTAGCTCTGCTCTTGCCTGGGCCCAAATTACAAGTCTTTGAGGCTTTCTGTATTGGGCTTCTTAGAATAGCTATTTAAAAAAAAGAAAATGTTAAAAAAAGAGAAAAAGATGGGCCCAGTATGAACTATTTACAGTACTTGCAGTTCTAATGGGCTATTGATATGCTAAAAGACAAGGAGTTGATAGTGATTAAGGAACAATCAAGAAAGCAGAGAAATGGGCTTTTTAGAGAAGGGGTTTGGATTTGCATATGTGTCTGATTCTGTTTGAGCCTAGCCCTTCTCTGTATTATGTTCACTCCAGCTCCAAAGTCTCTGTTTTTATTATTTTTTTTTTTTAATTTTTGCTGTTTTTGCTAGCCTTATCTTCTCTCCACCAGGCTCACTCCTCCCAGATTCTCCAGTGTCTGGTCTCAATTTATCTATGGTTGGAGTTTTTGTTCAGCAGTCTATGTTTCTTAATCAGTGCTGCAACTGCAGTTCTCCCTTCTAGTTCCCAGCACTGATGACCCCTCCTCCTTCAAGATTGTGCCTGGCAGGGAGGGGAGCGAGCCCCCTGGCCATGAGAACTTACAGATATCACTGATCTCAGCTGTTCCGTGCATTCATGAGTGTTGTATGACATATGTCCAAACTCAGAGTCTTCTGTGGTGTCCAGTCCACATAGTTCCTGGCTTTCTACCAACTGCTCCCATTATCATGTTGTTTTAATTACTGTAGCACTGAAATAAGTTTTAAAACCAGGAAGTGTGTGCCCTCCAACTTCATTCTTCTTTTTCAAGATGGTTTTGGCTATTTGGGGCCCTACTTATCCATATAAATTTGATGATCGGCTTTTCCATTTCTGAAAAAAAGGCTATTGGAATTTTTATTGGGGTTGCAATGAATGTGTAAATCTCTTTGGGTAGAATTGAAATCTTAGCAATATTTAGTCTTCCAATCAATGAACATGGAATATCCATTTATTTATTTAAGTCTTCTTTGATTTGTTTTAGCAATGTTTTGTAGTTTTCTGTCTACAGGTCCTTTACATCTTTGGTAAATTTATACCTAGATTTTTGATTCTTTTTTTTAGGTGCTTTAGTAAATGGAATTTTTTCCTTGATTTCCTCTTCAGAGTGTTCATTAGTAATTGTGCCAGTTTGGATGCATTATGCCCCCCAAAATGCCATATTCTTTGATGCAATCTTGTGGGGGCAGATGTATTAGTGTTGATTAGACTGGAATTCTTTGATTGAGTGTTTCCATGGAAATTTGACTCAACCAACTGTGAGTGAAATGTTTGATTGGATAATTTCCATGGAGGTGCTCCCTGCCCATTCAGGGTGAGTGTTAATTGGATCATTGGGTTAATATAAAGGAGTTCACAGACAGAAGGACCTGAGAGCAACTGAGAGTGACATTTTGAAGAGGAGCTTCAGCTAAGAGAGGACAAAATGCCCCAAGAGCAACTTTTTGGGGGAACACCATTTTGAAACACAATCTGAGAGCAAGCCAATGTCAGCCATGTGCCTTCTGAGCTAACAGAGGCTTTTCAGATGCCAATGGCCATCTTTCAGTGACGGTACTCTATTATTGATGCCTTACCTTGGTCACTTTATGGCCTTAAGACTGTAACTTTGTAACCAAATAGATCTCCTTTGTAAAAGCCAAAAAATTATCAGTTAAAGGCATGGTCTGTCTTGGGGCAAAATTCCCCTCCACCTGTGGACCTGTGAAACTTAGAACAAGTTATCTGCTTCCAATATGCAAAGGAGGGACAGTCATAAGATAAACATTAAACCAAACAGGGTCAAGGGCCCTAAACTGTTCCATAAACCTGCAGGGTATACTTCATTAGATTTTGAGGTGAAGAGTCATCATCTATGGAATGATATTTTTTCCTTGTGGCCCGAAAGAGTGGCAGTCCCACCATATCCAAGGGCTTGCACAGTGGCCTAGTACAGTGGCCCTTTTTCCAAATGCTGGGGTGAGGTCTCCAACATCTCCAAACATTAGCAAATGTCCATACTTTTGGCTCCACCCTCTTCAAGTAGCATCAGAGTGACAGCTGAACACTTGAATCCACTCTCCTGAAGTATCAGGGTGGCAGCCAGACTTTCTATCATCTCCAGGGCACAGGATCAACACCCTAAGAGCAGTGAGGTGGTATCCAGGCTCTCCCCAATCTCTGGGGAATATTCTCCACATTGTGAAACCTGGAGCAGCAGCACTCTTCCTGAATGAGGTGACCAAGTTCTCCTCAATCCCCCTGGCATTTGAGAGCCCTGGGGTGGTAACACTCTTTCTGAACAATGGGATGGAAAGTCCACCCCCTGCAATCCTTGGGGAAAACTCACCCTTTCCATATAGGCAGGTGGGCCTACTCTCTTTCACCAAGGTGTCTTTTTTCCAAACCAAAACTTCCATGATTTTGCCTTTGAAGTCATTTTTCCTTCAATCTTTCTCTTTTCTGTTCCTTTTAATCCAGTCTGGTGGGGGCTCTGCTCATACAGATCTCACACACAAAAAATGTCAGTTTTGCATGCAGCACACAGTGGTCCCAACCATCAGACAGTAGAACTTTCCACAAATTCTTCCTGGAAAATGGCATTTCCAATCCTGACTTGCACTGAAATGGCTGAAGGGTTTCATGTTCAGTTAAATCCTGGTAAGGGGCTGTATTCTCTGGGGACTCACTTTATGGAAGCTCAGAAGTTTCTAAACCATCAATTTCTGGTTTCTTTGTACACAATAGTTCAGTTCTCAGCTTATCCCTTTCCTCTCACAATTTACTAAATGTTGAAATGAGAAGCCAGGCTGCAATTTCTTCATTTAATTTGGAAGTCTCTTCAGCTAAACATCCAAGCTCACCATTTTCAAATTCTGCCTTCCATCTGACATCAGAACTCAATTTTTCCAAATTCTCTGCCACTTTAAAGAAGGGTTGCCTTTTTTTCCAGTTTACAATGACACATTCATCATTTCTGTCTAAGGCCTTCTTTCAATTGGCTAATGCTGCCATTATGCAAAATATCAGAATTGGATTGGCTTTTATAAAGGGGGTATGTTTGGTTACAAATTTACAGTCTTAAGGCCATAAAGTGCCCAAGGGAAGGCATCAACAATTGGGCACCTTCACTGAAGGATGGCCATTAGTGTCCAGAAAACCTCTGTTAGCTTGGAAGGCACATGGCTGGCATCTGGTTGATCCCAGGGTGTGTTTCAAAATGGCATTCTCCAAAATGTTGCTCTTGGGGTGTTTTGTCCTCTCTTAGCTGCAACTCTCTTCAAAATGTCACTCTTAGTTTCTCTGAGTTTCTTGTGTTTGTCAGCTTGTTTATATGGCTCCAGTGATTTAATTAAGACCCACTCTGAATGTAAGTTATCTAATCAAAGTTCCCACAGTTGATTGAGTCACATCTCCATGGAAATGCTCAATCAAAAGATTCCAACCTTATCAACACTATTATGCCTGTCTCCTCAAGACTGCATCAAAGAATGTGGCATTTTGGGGGACACAATACATCCAAACCAGCACAGGACTCATCAGAAGTACCTTTAGCATCCATATTTCTACAACAGTCTATTCAAAGCAATGTAGACCTTTTCTATTAGGCATCTCAGAATTCTTCCAGAATCTCCCACTTCCCATTTATCATACTGTTCCAACTTTTTTGGTATTTGCAAATCACAGCAACACATTTCTTGGTAGTAAAATCAGTTTTGGCTTGGTAAAACTGATGAAATACAATTTGCAAGAAATAAACTTGCTTTTAACAATGGGGTTTTATTAGCTTACAATTTTACAGTTCTGAGACCATGAAAATGTCCCAATCAAGGCATCAATGGGATGATACCTTCTTTAGAGACTGATTGACAGTGAGCTTTGACCCTTCTGTCAGATACCAAGGCACATGGCAATGTCTGCCAGTCCTTCTATCCCAGACTTCATTGTTTTTATCTTCTGGCATCAGTGGCCTCCTCTGTGAGCTTCTGTGGGTCCTCTCTTAGCTGCTTTAGGGTTTTTCTCCATGAGCTTTACCTAATGTCATCTCTTCCCTTCCATATATGTTTTATCCTCTTAAAAAGGAGGATTAAGATCTGCATTAATGAGGTGGGTCATATCACAACTGAAAAAACTAATCAAAATATCCCACCTACCATAGGTCTGTGCCCACAGGAATAGATTAAAAGAACATGACCTTTTCTAGGATACATAAGAGCTTCACTCCAGCATGCCAATCAACAACAAAATCCTAGACAAGAGAGAGAAACCAACTTTCAGAATCATCTCATCAAGATAATCAGATGACCAGATAGCAGCAATAATTATAAGCCATACTGAGAAACAGGAAGATATGACTCAAATGAACAAATTAAAATGTCAGCGGACAAACAGGATTTGGAAAAACTAAATTATTTTTGTTCAAACATTAAAACATCTACTAAATCACTTCAAGGAAATGAAGTAAAATATGGCTAAAGACAAATGATATTCAGAAGACAGTGGATGAGCATAAAGAAGAATTTGAAAGCATGTAAAGAAAAATAGCAGACTTTGTAGGAAAAAATGTCACAATAAATGAGATTAAAAATATGCTAGAGGCATACAACAGCAGACTTCATCAGGTAGAAGAAAGGATCAACAAGCTAACAGACAGGACACCCAAAATCTTACAGACAGAAGAAAAGAGAGAGAAAAGAATGGAAAAATTTGAACAGGATCACATTCAGGGAACTGAATGATAGCATTAAATGTACAAATATATGTATCATGGGTGTCACAGAAGGAGAAGAGAAGGAAAAGGGGCAGAAAGTGAGGAAATAATGGTTGAAAATTTCTTAACTCTTATGAAAGACATACATTTACATGTCCAAGAAGCACAACAGATTCTAAACAGAATAATTCTGAAGAGACATACTCCAAAACACATACTAATCAGACTGTCAATTGCCAAAGAGAAAGAGAGAATCATGAAAGCAGCAAGAAAAGAGCAATTTATAACATACAAGGGAAGAGTAATAAGATTAAGCATTGATTTCTCATTAGAAACCATGGAAGGGAAAAGGAAGTGGTATGATATGTTTAAGATATTGAGAGAGAAAAACTGTCAACCAAGAATTTTTTATCTGGTAAAACTGTCCTTCAAAAATAAGGCAGAGGTTTAAAATATTCACAGATAAATAGAAGCTGAGAGAGTTTGCTAAAAACAGACCTGCCCTACAAGAAATGCTCAAGGGAGTTTTGCAGGATGAAAAGAAAATACAGGAGACAGGCATGGAGGAGAGTGTAGAAATGAAGAATGTAAGTAAAGGTAATGAAAAGGATAAAAAGTGAGAGAAAAATAAGATGTGACATATAAAAGCCAAAGGATAAAATGGTTAAAGTAAGTACTGCCTTTACAGAAATTACTTTGGATGCTAATAAATTATATTTCCTAATAAAAGACAAAGATTGGCACAATGGATAAAAAATATGATCCATCTACATGCTGCCTACAAGAGACTCACCTCATATCCAAGGATTCAAATAGGTTGAATATGAAAAGCTGGAAAAATACATTCAATGCTGCCACCAAAAAAGAGTTGCAGTAGCTATACTAATATCAGACAAAATAGACTTTAAACACAAAAATGTTAGAGAAAAAGGACATAATATATTTGATAAAAGAGAAATCCACTAATAGAAAATGATCATGATATTTATGCATCTAACCAGCATTCCCAAAAATACATGAGGCAAACACTGGCAAAACTGAAGAGAGTAATAGACATCTCTACATTAATAGTTGGAGATGTCAATACATCACTCTCATCAATAGTTAGAACATCTAGACAGACTATCAATAAGGAAACAGAGAAATTGAATGATATGAGAAATGGACTAGACATAACAGACAGGTACAGAACATTGCACCCCCAAACAGCAAGATATACATTATTCTCAAGTGCTCAGGAACCATTCTTCAGGATAGACCAGATTTTGGGTCACAAATAAGGTCTCAGTAAATTTAAAAAGCTTAAAATTACACAAAGCATTTTCTCTGATCATAATGGAATGAAGCTGGAAATCAGTATAAGGAAGGAAGCTAGAAAAATCACAAGTAAATGGAGGTTAAACAACACACTGTCCCAGTTGAGTAGTCTTGGAAGCCTTGTGAAAAATCAGTTGACCATAGAAATCCAAGATACCTGATTAGGTAGAGGTTGGGCTCACCTTTCTCCCAGGAAAACAACTAATAGGTAGACAGAAACTGTCTGTCACAAGGAATCTGAGTCTCTGGAGATCAGAGGAAGTGTTCCATAACACCCAGGAAAGTGTGGAATGAAGAGACAGCAAAGCTGTGATGAGAGAATGTGACTAACCCCCTCAGCATAGTCTCTTGGTGCCCACCCCCACACTCAGGCAGAATCACATCTATTCCTGAGTTTTGACTGTTATTTAAGAGTTGTTTATTTGGTACAAATTTTATGTTCTCTGTAGCACACTTTCTAATATAACCTGTATGGTTAGTTTATTTAAACAACATGGTTGCATGGAACCTAGACTGGGCAATGAGATTTTGCTATTCTGTACAGGTTAATGTGATACCTCAATGTACCCCAGAGCATTTTGGGCAGAAAATAAAAGGTATTTGCAAAGTGCCCTTGAGGGACTGTAGGGAAAATGTGGAAATATTAAACTTC
Source organism: Choloepus didactylus (assembly GCF_015220235.1). Lineage (NCBI taxonomy): Eukaryota > Metazoa > Chordata > Mammalia > Pilosa > Megalonychidae > Choloepus > Choloepus didactylus. The sequence continues at coordinate 79,131,660 of NC_051334.1, read as the reverse complement.
CTCACATAGGGAATTCCTGATGTTCCCACAGGCATTAGGAAATCCTCATTTAATAAGTCAAGTCCTCCATCTTGGGGATTGCACTTATGAGACTCATTCCTGCAAAGGAAAAGCTAAGCCTACTTAGAACTATGATTAAGAGTCACCCCCAGAAAACCTCTTTGTTGCTCAGATGTGGCCACTGTATCTCAGTCAACTCTGCAAATAAACTCAGTACCCTCCCCCCTACTTGGAACACGACTTCCAGGAGTGTAAATCTCACTGGCTACCTGGGACATGACTCCCAGGGATGAACCTGACCCTGGTATCATGGGATTGAGAATGTCTTCTTGACCAAAAGAGGGAAAAGAAATGAAACAAATAAAGTTTCAGTGGCTGAGAGATCTCAAATAGAGATGTCAATCTGGAGGTTAATCTTATGCATTATATAGATGTTCCTTTTTAGTTTCTAGTGTATTAGAATAGCTAGAAGGAAATACCTGAATTTGTTGAATGGTAATCCAATAGACTTGATTCATGATGATAATTGTATAACTATAGAGCTTTTATCACATGACCATTTGATAGTGAAAGCCTGGTGACTCATACTCCCTTTACCCAGTGTATGGGCAGATGAGTAATAAAATAATAACAAAAATATATAAACAGTAGGGGCAGTTAATGGGTATGGGATGGTTTGCATTTTCTTTTTTCTTTTTAATTTTATTTTTTCTTTCCTTTGGAATAATGATGTTCTGAAATTGAGTGTGATGATGAATGCACAGCTCTACAATGATACTATAAGCCACTGATTGAATACTTTGGATGGGTGACACGGTGTGTGAGCATATCTCAGTACAATTGTGTTTTGAAAATGTTAGTAGATTAAATTCCCCAATCAAAAGACTTTGATTGGCAGAATGGATAGCAATCCATCCATAAGCTCTCTACAAGAGACTCACTTAAGACCCAAGGACAAAAGTGTGGGAATTCTGTAGATAAAATATTGTAAACTAAAATGTCTCACTTTGCTATGCTATGTTCTTGCATGTAGTCCATTCCACTCCCAAGGCCAGGCTTATCTATTGTCTACTTGCCTGTTAATCTTTGTGTCATAAAGGCCAAAACATCCTTCCTCCCCTCCTGCCTCCCTAAACAGCCTTGAGTGCCAGCATGTCTCCCTACTGTGAAAATCTCAATAAAAACTGAAATGAGAACTGCTTGGGAGGACACTCTCCCTTGAGTTGTTCTCACTCTTGCCTCTCTTGACTTTTGTCTCGAGTAATTCATTGCATCACCATGGTTACTGCTGGACAGAAAACCACAATTGGTGCCCTGTGTGAGGGGTGGCATCAGGATTTCCAGAAGACCACAATTGGTGCCCCGCGTGAAGTGCAGCATCAGGATTTCCAGGTGAAGCAATCAGCACATTTAGGAGGAGAGAATTTCATCTGTACTACAATTTTTCATCCCTAAAGTAAGGAACAGCAGCACCTGCTTGGAATAGCTGCCAATGTGCTTAGCTTCAGTGAGAGTTTTTCTTTCATCATGGGCTCAGGACTTACAAAGGAACACTCTCTACATGTTAAAACCTTACAACAGCTTTTAAAGGTGGCTAACTGCCCTGTAAGGAAAACTCAATTACTTAATCTACTTCAGACTATTCAAGCTTATTGTACTTGTTTTCCCAACTGAGACACTTTAGATTTGGAATTTTAGGAACTGGTTGGCTATGTCCTTAAGAAGAAACATGAGTTAGAAAGCAAAATATTGGTCTCAACCTTAATGACCTTGGGGCCAGTTTGTACTGCCCTATGTCCCCTTCAATCATCCGTTCAGCCCAGTGCTCCCCCTGAGGAGTCTAAAGAAAAAGGATGTAATTAAAAAGAGGAGATTAGCTGCCTCTGCCTCCTCTGCTTTGCAGGATGAGCAACACAAAAAACAAATTCCTATAACTAACAATTCTCGGCGTCCTGTAATGGAACAATGTAACACCTATACATTCCATTAATGCCTGCCAAAAGATTGTTTATTGCTGTTTCAGAATGCATTAATTAAAGTGTTTTAAATGTTTGGCATTGTTCTGGCAAGTTTGATTTTAATGGTAATAGCATGTCGTATAAAAAAGTATATAGAATGTTTTTCTAATTAGAGGGAAAGAGAAAGTGGCTTTCTTCTAAATGACTGATTGTTTAAGAATGTGAGATGAAGCCTGAATGAATGCAGGAAGTTGCAGAAGGTTTGTGAAGTGAGAAATTTATTTATATAGTTAAAGTTAAAAAATAAATACAGGAGAACTAAGATGGCGGCTAGCTGAGACAGGGCAAAAAAAACACCTCTGTGAAAAACACTAGCTAAAAACCAGAAAGTGACCTAGAATACCGGTTACAGCGATGCACCAACTGGATGAGGGCTCCTAGCTCCAGAGGGGCCGTATACTTGGTGAAACCGGGAGTCAGCATTCTGAAATGAGTGGGTAAGCTGGCTGGAAGACCCACAGCCGCACAGCAGGCTGGGGAAGCCAGGGTTCAGCATATGGAGACCAGCTGGCAGTTTAAAAAAAAAAAAAAGGAGTGGCTCCAGTAGCAATTGTGGGAACCACGCAGTAAAACACAGCAAGAGGGGGCTGGGCTGGCCTCTTGCTCTCTGGCCAGGAAGATAGCCCGCAGCAGATACCATTGGGTTCGGGGGAATGGAGGGAAGAGCCAGAAGCAGAAAGAAACCCCGCGGCTAGCAGCTAGCCCCTGGAGGGATGGATAAACTCCTGCCCGGGGCCGTGCCCACAGCCCAAAGCCCTGCCAGTTGCCCCAGAGCTGGGAAGGAGGAACAGTGCGAGGAGGAGGGGGCTGAGACACCCCACTTGGCCATTTTTGCTTTGGGCTGGGAGTGCGCTGCCACACAGCCCGGCAGCCTGGGGCTTCCCTTGTGGGACGGTGTGCACTGATGATGTAGCACAGCCTTCCCTTGGCTGAGCTACTGGAGGAGCACGGCTGGGAGGGGGGATCCACTCAGAGAACCCAGGGACACTACGCCAAGTCTGGTGGTTTATGGATCAGCGAGAGAGAGAAGCTGGGGCTGAACTGAAATGAAGGCTTAGACTTTTGCGGTGGCCTCTAATCTCCGGGATCCTGGGGGATTTGAACATTAGGACTGCCCTTCCTCCCTGGCCACCCATACACATGCCCCACATTCAGGGCGGACAGCTCCAGCAACACACCCAAACTGAGTTTTCCAACTGAACCCACAAGAATCATTTCCCCACACAAAGCAGAAAAAAGGTTGAGAACTTACTCGAGGGATATAGGTGACTCACAGACACCATCTGCTGGTTAGTTAGAGAAAGTGTACGTCACCAAACTGTGTTCCTGAAAAATTAGATCGATATCCCTTTTTCTTTACAACTTGAAAGAGCCCTATCAAGCAAAACAAATGCCAAGAGGCCAAAAACAACAGAAAATCTTAATGCATATGATAAAACCAGAAGATATGGAGAATCCAACTCCAAACACACAAACCAAAATATCAGAAGATACAGTATACCTTGCAAAATTAATCATAGATCTACAATCGAGGAATGAAAACATGGCAAAGGATTTAAAGGACATCAAGAAGACCATGGCCCAGGATATAAGCTACATAAAGAAGACCCTAGAAGAGCATAAAGAAGACATTGCAAGAGTAAATAAAAAAATAGATCTTATGGAAATAAAAGAAACTGCTGGCCAAATTAAAAAGACTCTGGATATTCACAATACAAGACTAGAGGAAGCCGAACAACATCTCAGTGTCCTAGAAGCCCACAGAACAGAAAATGGAAGAACAAAAGAAAGAATGAAGAAAAAAATCAGAAAAATCGAAATGGATCTCAGGGATACGATAGATAAAATAAAACGTCCAAACTTAAGACTCATTGGTGTCCCAGAAGGGGAAGAGATGGGTAAAGGTCTAGAAAGAGTATTCAAAGAAATTGTTGGGGAAAATTTCCCCAACCTTCTACACAATATAAATACACAAAGCATAAATGCCCAGTGAACTCCAAATAGAATAAATCCAAATAAACCCAATCCAAGACATATTCTGATCAGACTGTCAAATACTGAAGAGAAGGAGCAAGTTCTGAAAGCAGCAAGAGAAAAGCAATTCACCACATACAAAGGAAACAACATAAGATTAAGTAGTGACTACTCAGCAGCAACCATGGAGGTGAGGAGGCAGTGGCATGACATATTTAAAACTCTGAGAGAGAAAATTTCCAACCAAGAATACTTTATCCAGCAAAACTCTCCTTCAAATTTGAGGGAGAGCTTAAATTTTTCACAGACAAACAAATGCTGAGAGACTTTGCCAATGAAAGACCTGCCCTACTTCAGATTCTGAGGGGAGCCCTGAGGGAGGAGAGACAGGGAAAGGAGAAAGAGATATAGAGAATTTTAACAGACATATATAGTACCTTACATCCCAAATCACCAGGACACTCACTTTTCTCTAGTGATCACAGATCTTTCTTGAGAAGGGACCATAAGCTGGGACATAAAACAAGCCTCAAGAAATTTAAAAAAAAAAAACATTGAATATACTCAAAGCACATTCTCCAACCACAATGGAATACAAATAGAAGTCAATAATTTTTGAACTGTAATTCCACTAGTCACTTCCTACATGATATAAAATACACAAACTCTAAGGACAAATCAGTGGTTTTGAACTCAATGTAAAATATGTAATTTTAGACAAGTATATAAAGGTGGGGGAATGAAGGAGTATAGGAACATAGCTTATGTGTCCTATTGAAGTGAAGGTGGTATCAAAGAAAAACAAGATTGATATGGATTTGAGAGGTTAATTTTAAGCCCCACAGTAAACACAAAGAAATTATCAGAGAATATAACCATAGAGATGAATTGTAGAGTTTGGATTAAGAGAAATGGGGGAAGGGGCAATGGGGAGTTAAGAAATGAGTGTAGGGTTGCTGTTTGAGGTGAAGGGAAATTTCTAGTAATGGATGGTGGGAAAGAGCATTACAACATTCTAAACGTGATTAATCCCACTAATGAAAGGCTAGGGAGGGAGTGGAATGGGAAGATTTAGGCTGTATATATGTTTCCACAACTGAAAAAAAAAAGTCAGTCTAACTAGATGACAATTGAATATTAAGGATGAACTTGGATGGGACAGGAGGATAGAGGACAGGTGGCTCAAAGGGACACAGTTGAGACATAATGAAAAGGAAATATAGAATGTAAGCTTTTTATCATTGTTGAATCTATTGTACTTCTTAGCTGCGCTTAATGGGATTGCATGAAAGAATGTTCTTGTTCATGGGACGTGTATACGTGAATTATAGTGAATGCTCAAGGATGTGTGCAGCTAACTCTCATATGTTCAGACGACAGAGCAATAGATGATGGATGATAGGGAGGGAGGGAGGGAGGGAGGGAGGAAGGGAAAGAAATAGCAATGTGACAGCAAGTTAAAGTTGGTGGATTGAGCTATCGGGGGAGGGGGGTCAGGGTATGGTGGAATTCTGTGTATGGGGCTAGTATTGTTTTTGCAAGTGTTCATATAACTTTGAATTTATTTCAAAATAAAAATAAATAAATAAATAAATACAGAAAGCTATAAAAAGTTTGTAGAAACATGGATACAGAAAGTTACAGAAAGTTTGTGAAGTGGGAAGTTTATTTTTGTAGTCCAAGTTAAAAAGTAGATACAGAAAGCTGTAAAAGGTTTGTAAAAACAATTCTTTCTGTGGTCAAAGTTAAAAAATGGTAAAAACTAGTAATAACTGCTTAACAATAGAGCCTCACAACTTAAAGAAAAACAAAAGTGCTTTTGTAAAACAAAATAGCATTAAATATTCTAACCACCACCTAAAGCAGTAATTAATATTCAATGTGGTGTGTATGTGCCTAATAATTCACAAAATATACTCCTGCTGTTTTACTATCAACCCAGCCACTCTCTTCCTGCTTCTCCTATCCTACTTCTCATCATAATAATTGTATGTTGTAAAACGTTTGCTTAAAAACATTTTCCAAAATCATTTTGGTAACTTTTAATATGAAATATTTAAAAAAAATGTTCTTTTATTAAAAGTTTCCTTAAATTATTAAGAGGTTATAAAAATGTTTTCCTGAATAATCAATGTAAAAGGCAAAAAATTTGTTTTGTCAAAATAACTTCTTGCATTTCATGTTAACTTTATCATGTCCTTGGTAGTTTAAAAATATTGTCTTCTCACTTTTAAAAGAGCTAAGTCTTTTCCTTAACTTTAGTTAAATAACAAAAAAAATACTGTTTCAAACCTAACAGCTTTAAACATTTTGCTTTCTCAAGGTCAAGCCCTAAAAGATATCTTTTTATTCTCAACAGTTACAAAGAATTTGTTCATTCACCTTGAAAAAAAATAATAAAGTGCTAAAAATAGTTAAATTCATGTAATATGCTATAAGTTGCAAAAAAATGTTGACAATGTTATAAAAATTAAAAACGTCTAACCTTCTTTAATTACTGATGTGCATAACATCAAACAACAATATAGTACTGCTAGTTATAATTTTAGTTATTTTTAAAGTGTTATCTGTCACAAAAGCAACCAAATTTTCTTGTAAGTTACATTGTTTTGCTCTAATGCTTTTCTAAAAGTGCTTGCAGTTAGCTGCAATCAAAGCTTCATCTTCAACAACAAAAAAAAGACTTTTAAAAAGAAGCAAAATAACTCTGCCATGCTTTATCAGCAATTGTAGTAAAAAAATAATCTAAATTCTACCATCAAATTTCCTTAAAAACAAAACTGTCAATAATCAACACCATGTCCCAAATATGAAGAACTGAAGAAAAACTCATCACCTTTGTTGCCACAGCATCTTCTACAAACCCTTCCAATTGCAATATAAATTTTTTTAAATAATAAAGGGGGATATGTGGGAATTCTGTAGACAAAATATTGTAAACTAAAATGTCTCACTTTGCTATGCTATGTTCCTGCACATAGTCCATTCCACTCCCATGGCCAGGCTTGTCATCTACTTGCCTGTTAATCTTTGTGTCATAAAGGTCAAAACGTCCTTCCTCCCCTCCTGCCTCCCTAAACAACCTTGAGTGCCAGCACATCTCCCTACTCTGAAAATCTCAATAAAAACTGAAATGAGAACTGCTTGGGAGGACACTCTCCCTTGAGTTTTTCTCACTTTTGCCTCTCTTGACTTTTGTCTCGAGTAATTCATTGCATCACCGTGGTTACTGCCAGACAGAAAACCACACAAAAGCAGTTTGAAAGTGAAAGGGTGGAAAAGTATATGTCATGGAAACAAAAACCAGAAAAGAGAAAGTGTAGCTATACTAATATCAGACAAATTAGACTTCAAATGTAAAACAGTTAAAAGAGACAAAGAAGCACACTATATAATAATAAAAGGGGCAATCTATCAAGAGAACATAACAATAATAAATATCTATGCACCCAGCCAGAGTTCCCCAAAACACATGAGGCTAACACTGACAACACAGAAGGGAGAAGTAGATACCTCTACAATAGTAGTTGGAGACTTAAATATACCACTCACATCAATGGCTAGAACATCTAGACGGAAGATCAATAGGGAAAAAGATATTTTGAATAATATGATAAATGAGCTAGACTTAACAGATATTTACAAAACACTGCACCAAACAGCAGCAGAATACACATTTTCTCAAGTGCCCATGGATCATTCTTCAGGGTAGACCACATTTTGGATCACAAAATAGGTTTTAATAAATTTAAAAAGATCAAAATTATGCAAAACATATGCTTAAATGATAATGCAATGAAGTCAGAAGTCAATAACAGATGGAAGACTGGAAATTAACAAATATATGAAGGCTAAACAACACACTCTTCAATAACCAGTGGGTCAAGGAAGAAATTACAAGAGAAATCAGTAAATATCTCAAGGTAAATGAAAATGAGAACACAACATATTAAAACTTGCAGAATGCAGCAAAGGCAGTGCTGAGAGGAAATTTACTGCCCTAATGCCTGTACTAAAAAAGAAAAAAGAGCAAAACTGGAGGGCTTAACTGCTCAGCTGGAGTAACTTGAGAAAGAACAGCAAACTAACCACAAAGCAAACCAAAGGAAAGAAATCACAAAAATTAGAGCAGGTAAAAATGAAACTGAGAATATGAAATCAATAAAATCAACAAAACCAGAATTTGGTTCTTTGAGAAAATCAATAAAATCAATGGACCCTTAGCTAGGCTGACAAAGAAAGATAGAAGATGTAAATAAATAAGCTCAGAAATGGGATGGGGGACATAATTACTGAACCTGCTGAAATAAAAGAGACATTGAGAAGATAGTTTAAACAACTATATGCTAACAAAGTTGACAACTTAGACAAAATGGAAAACTTCCTAGAAAAGCATTAACAACGAACATTGATATGAGAATAAATAGAAGCCCTCAACAAACCACTCACAAGTAAGAAAATTAATCAGTCATCAAAAATCTCCCCAAAAAGAAAAGTCAAGGACCAAATAGTTTCACATATGAATTCTACCAAGCCATTCAAGAAAGAATTAGTGCCAGTACTCCTCAAACTCTTTAAAAAAATTGAAGAGGAAGGAAAGCTACCTAAGTCATTCTATGAAACCAACATCACCCTAATATCAATGCCAGATATAGATACTACAAGAAAAGAAAATTACAGACCAATCTCTTGAAATAATATAGACTCAAAAATCCTCAACAGACTATTTGTAAATTGAATCCAGCAGCATATTAAAGGAATTACACACCAGGACCAAGTAGGTTTTATTCCAGGTAGGCAAGGGTGGCTTAACATAAGAAAATCAATTAATGTAATTCACCACCTCAATAAATTAAAGAGGAAAAACAACATGATCATGTTTATTGATGCAGAAAATGCATTTGACAAAATTTAGCATCTTTTCTTGATGAAAATTCTTCAAAGGATATGAAGAGAAGGAAACTTCCTCAACATGATAAAGAGAATATATTTAAAATCCACAGCTAACATCATACTCAATGGGGAAAGATTTAAATCTTTACCTCTAAGATCAGTAGCAAGACAAGGATGCCTACTGTCACCATTGTTATTTAACATTGTGCTGGAAGTTTGAGCTAGAGCAATTAGGCAAGATAAAGAAATAAAAGGCATCCAAATTGGAGAGGAAGAAGTTTAATTTTCAGTGCTCACAAATGACATGATCCTATATGTAGAAAATCCTGAAATTTATACAGTAAAGTTCCTATAGCTTATAAATGAGTACAGCAAAATGACAGTGTACAAGGTCAACATGCAAAAATCAATAGTGTTTCTATATACTGAGGAGCAATCTGAGGAGGAAATCAGGAAAAAATCTCATTTACAGTAGCAACCAAAAGCATAAAATATTTTGGAATAAATTCAACCAAGGGCATAAAAGTCATATACACAGAAAGCTACAAAAATTGCTAAAAGATATCAAGGAAAACCTAAATAAATGAAAGGATATACCATGTTCATGGATTGGAAGACTGAGTAGATGTCAATTTTACACAAATAAATTTATAGATTCCATGCAATAACAATGACAATTCAACTCACTTTGCAGAAAATCTAAAACAAATAATCAAATCTATTTGGAAGTGCAGGGTGCTCTGAATAGCTAAAATAACTTAAGAGTCATGAAGTAAGGGGTCTCAAACTACCTGACTTTAAAGCATATGACAAATCTACAGTTGTCAAAAGAGCATGGTAGTGGCATAAAGATAGGTATAGTGACCAATAGAATAAAACTGAGTGTTCAGAAATATGACCCTGTCATCTATGGACTATTGATCTTTGATAAGGCAGTCAAATCAACTCAATTGGGACAAAGCAGCCTCTTCAACAAATGGTGCTTTGAGAACTGGTTATCCATATGCAGAAGAATGAAAGAAGACCTGTATTTGACTCCTTTTACAAAAATTAACTCAGAATGGATCAAAAACCTACATATTAGAGCTAAGACCATAAAACTTCTAGAAGAAAATGTAGGGAAATATTCTAAAGATCTTGTGATAGGAGGTGGTTTCTTATACCTTACACCCAAAGCACAAGCTATGAAAGAAGAAATAGATAAATGGGATCTCTTCAAAATTGAATACTTTTGCACATAAAAGGTCTTTGTCAGCAAAGTGAAAAGGCAGCCTATGCTATGGGAGACAATATTTGGAAACCACATATCAGATAAGGGTTTAATATCCAGAATAAATAAAGGGATCCTACATCTCAACAACAAAAAGACAAAAAAAAAAATAAAAAATAAAGTGGGCCAAAGACATGGACACACAATTTTCTAAAGAAGAAAACAAATGGCTCAAAAACATATGAAAGGATGTTCAACTTCACCAGCTCCTAAGGAAATGCAAATTAATACCACCATGAGTTATCACCTCATACCTACTAGAATGGCCATTATGAAAAAAACAGAAAAGTATAAGGGTTGGATAGAATGTGGAGAAAGGATTCACTTGTTCACTATTGGTGGGAATTTAGAATGGTGCAACCACTCTGGAAGGCAGTTTGGTGGTTCCTCAGGAAGCAAAGTATAGAACTGCCATATGAACCAGAAATTCCATTCTAGGTATATACTAAGAAGAACTGAAAGCTAAGACATGAATGGACATTTGTAAACCAATGTTTATAGTGGCATTATTCATGATTGCTAACAGATGGAAAAAACCCAAATGTCCAGAAGGAATATTACACAACTTTAAGACAGAATAAAGACATGAAACATGCAGTAATGTGGATGAGCCTTGAGGACATTGTGTTTCATGAAATTAGCCAGAAACAAATAGATAATTATTGTATGGTCTCACTAATGTGAACTATATCGAATGAGCAAACTCTGAGAGTTACATTAAGAACCCAGGTTGTCAGGAGGTAGAAAGAGGGTAGAGATTGGGAATTTGGTGCTGAATGAGTACAGAATGCTTAACAGCATTTGTTGTAAAGATCCAGAAATGGATAGCACAATACTATGTGATGGTAGCACAATATTGTTAGTACAATGAACAAAGCTGTGTGTGAGTACAGTTGAAAAAGGAAGGCTAGGGGCATGTATGACACCAGAAGGAATGATAGAAGATAAAACTGGGACTGTATAACTCAGCAACAACTAGAGTGGACAATGATGGTGAGTAAATATATAAATATAAGAAAGTACTTACATGAGGGAGAACAAGATAATATCAACATTTCAAAGTGTTGAAAATGAGATGGTATATGGGAAAAATACAATCAAAGCAAACTGGGATCTACAGTTAACAATAATATTGTAATATTTTTCCATTAAGTTTAACAAAGGCAATACACTACAGCTAAATGTTAACAGAAAGGGATATAAGGTAGGGGTATGGGATTCTTGTTTTATTTTTTTAACTTTTTATTTATCTTTCCTTTTTTCTCCCTCTTTTTTTGCAGAAAAAAATGGAAATGTTCTCCTATAGATTGGGGTGGTGAAAGCATAGCTATGTGAATATACTGGGAGCTATTGACTGTTCACTTGGGATGGATTGCATGGTGTTCAAATAAAACTGTTTAAAAATAAGCAGATGATACCAAGAAGATGGCAGCATAGAGAGGAGTGGATGTTAGTTAGTCCCCCTGGAAGATCTAATAAACAACCAGGAACAACTAGTAAATAATCTGGAATAACTGCTGGGGGACAACTGGGACTGTCCACATATGGTACACCAAATTGGATTGGGAGGAATGCCTGAAATAGCAGCATAAAATCTGTGAGTAAAAACTGCAGGCCTGAGCTGGGATCCCCCTCCCCCCACAGCAGCCCAAACTGCAAAACTGCTGTAGTATAAAGCAGCACTCTCTGCACAAGTGAATATACCTCAATCCATCTACAACTGGGCTTTTAATTTAAAAATGTGGACTGTTAATACAAGCTGCAAATACCCAACAAGCAGACAGAGGCTTTTAGTGACAACTGATCTTAAAGAGCCATAAAACTTCTCTGTCCTGGGAGGGGGAGCCCAGAAGACCAGGTACTACCTCTGGCCAATGGGTGAAACTGGGGGGTGGCATGGACTGGCTCTGAAAGTGGACTTTCTATCCCTTTTTCTCTCTCTCAACCTGAGCAGCTCAGTGGAGAAAGTCTCAGACATTTTCAGTTCACAGTGCTCTGACCCAGACAAGGGAGGAGATAGAAGAGTCAGAGAGACAAAGAACCTATTTAAATGCAGATGTTAACTCCCTAGGGGGTGTATCTTCCCTAAGAGGAAGAAGGTGGTGCCCAGCTGTACTGCAGACCTTCCATTCAGAACCAGACCCCAGAGCCTGGGGGAAAACAGCCAAAACAGAAACTAAGGGGGCCACACCTCCTTACACCACTCAGAAACTACAGGCTGACAGGCACACCTGGTGGGCAGGTTAGGAAAAGCACAGTGGCTACAGGCCTCACAGGGTGTGTCAATCTTCTAAGACACACCCTCAGGGAAACCTGATACTGAATATTGCCCTTCTGAGAACTGAATCAGTTCTAGTCTGGGAAAACCTGATTGGGGTAACTAAGGAAAACAGATGCCTAGACAACTGAAAACTACAACCTACACCAAGAAAAACAAAGTTATGGCCCAGTCAAAGGAACAAACTTACACTTCAACTGAGATACCGGAATTGAAACAACTAATGCTAAATGAATTCAAAAAGTTTAGGGAAGATATGGCAAAAGAAATGAAGGATATAATGAAAATACTGGGTAAACATAAGATAGAAATTGAAAGTTTGAAAAAGCAACTGGCAGAATCTATGGTAATAAAAGGTACAACAAAAGTGATGAAAGACACAATGGAGACATACAACAGGAGCTCTCAAGAGGCAGAAGAAAACACCCAGGAAATGGAGAACAAGACACCTGAAATCCTACACACAAAAGAACAGATGGGAAAAGAATGGAAAAATATGAGCAATGTCTCAGGGAATTGAATGACAACATGAACAGCATGAATGTATGTGTCATGGGTGTCCCAGAAGGAGAAGAGACGGGAAAAGGGGCAGAAACAATAATATAGGAAATAATCAATGAAAATTTCCCATCTCTTATGAAAGACATAAAACTACTGATTCAGGAAGCACGGCATACCCCAAACACAATAGATCTGAATAGGCCTATGTCAAGACACTTAATAATCAGATTATCAAATGCCAAAGACAAAGAGAGAATCCTGAAAGCAGCAAGAGAGAAGCCATCAATCACATGCAAAGAAAGCTTGATAATACTATGTGTGAATTTCTCAGTAGAAACCATGGAGGCAAGAAGGAAGTGGTGTGATATATTTAAGATACTGAAAGAGAAAAACCACCAACCAAGAATTGTATATCTGGCAAAACTGTCCTTCAAATATGAGGGAGAGTTTAAAATACTCTCTGACAAACAGACAATGAGAGAGTTCATGAAAAAGATATCTTCTCTATGAGAAATACTAAAGAGAGCACTACAGACAGATAGGAAAAGACAGGAGTGAGAGCTTTGGAACACAATTTTGGGTGATGGTAGCACAGAAATATAAATATGCTGAACAAAGATGACCATGAGAATGGTTGAAAGAGGAAGGTTAGGAGCATGTGGGACACCAGAAGGAAAGAGGAAAGATAAATACTGGGACTGTATAACTCAGTGAAACCTAGAGTGCTCAACAATTCTGATAAAATGTAAAAATATGTTTTTGCATGAGGGAGAACAAATGAATGTCAACATTGCAAGGTGTTAAAAATAGGGTGGTATTGGGGGAAAAATGCAATCAATGCAAACTAGAGACTGTAGTCAACAGAAACATTGTATTATTCTTCCTTTAATGTAACAAAAGCAATATACCAAAGCTAAATTCATTAAAGGGGGACACAAGGGAGGAATATGGGACTCTTTGGCATTGGTGATGTTGTCTGACTCTTTATTCTACTTTAGTTTAATTCTATCTTTCCTTTTGTTGCTTCCTAGCTGTCATGTTTTTTTTGTTTATTTTCTACCTTTCTGTTTCTTTTTTTTTTTCTTTTGTCTATCTTCTTTGACTCTTCCTCCTTCTTTGTGGAAGAAATGGAGATGTCCTTATATAGATAGTCATGATGTTGTTGAATACATAAATATGTAACTATACAGGGAACCATCACTTGTTTACTTAGGATGGAATGTATGGTGTGTGAAGAAAACCATCATAAAAAATGGGTTGATGAAGAAACCTTGAGGGCACTATATTGACACATAAGGACTAATATTGTATGGTCTCACTGGTATGAACTAATTATAAAATATAAACTCATAGACATGAAATATAAGTTACCAGGATATAGGATGAGACTAAAAATGGGGAGTGGTTGCTTATTATGAGCAGAATTTTCAACTAGGTTGAAATTAAATGTTTAGAAATGGACAGGGGTGATGGTAGCATGTTGTGAGAATAACTAACAGTGCTGAATGGTGTGTGAACATTGTGGAAAGGGTAAGCTCAGAATCACATATTTCAGCAGACAGAAAGTTGGAGGTTAAAAGATGGGAATGTATAAAGCAGTGAATCTTGTGGTGGACAATGTCCATCATTAACTGTACAAATATTAGAAATATCTCTCATGAACCAGAGCAAATGTATGACACTATAACTAGAAGTTAATAATATAGGGTTATATAAGGAAAAATAAACCTATTGCAAACTATGTACTACAGTTAGTAGTATTTGAACATTCTTTCATCAACAGTAACAAATATACTATACCAATAGTCTGAATCAATTATGGAGGGTTCATGGCTAGGGGTATGGGAGGATTTGAGTTTCATTTTTTGTGTCTTTATTTCTTTTCTGGAGTAATGAAAATGTTCTAAAAATTGAAAAAATTAATTGTGGTGATGGATGCACAGTTGTACGATGGTACCATGGGCAATTGATCGTATACTTTGGATCTTTGGATTATTGTATGCTATGTGAACACTCTCAATTAAAAAATAGTTCTCACATTAAAAAAATAAATGGAAAGATACAAGTGCTGTAGAAGATGTAGAGAGAGAGATATATACCTATTCACTGTTGGTATGGAAGTGGAATGGTGCAGCCCCTCTGGAGGGCAGTGTGGTGTTTCCACAGGAGGCTAAGTATATGGTTGCCATATGATCCTGAAACACCATTTTGTGGTATATTCTTGGAAGAACTGAAAGCAGGGACACAAATAGGGATTTGCACCCTGCAAGAAATGGAGGCCACCTAAGTGTACATCGACGGCTGAACAGAAGGACGAATTGTGGTGTAAGCATACAATGTAATACTGAAAGGCTGCAAGAAGGAATGAATCATGAGACATGAACTACACGAATGAACCTTGAGGAAACTATATTGAGTGAAATACACTAGAAACAGAGGGACAAATATTGTAAGGCCTCAGTAGTATAAACATGCCATAATGAACAAATGCTGAGGATTGAAGTCAGGATCATAGGTACCAGGAGTTAGAACATGGAGAGAAATTGGGCAATTGACAATGCAGGAGTGCAGTGCATTCAATAAGGCTTGTTGTAAATGTTCATAGATTGTAATCTCTTACAGCCATCACATCTCATCCTGAGTTTTGACTGTTTTTTAAGACTTGTTTATTTGGTACAAAATTTATATTCTTTGTAGCACACTTTCTAACATAACCTGTGTGATTAGTTTATTTTAACAACATGGTTACATGGAACCAAAAATTGGGAATGAGTTCTTGTTATTCTGTACAGGTTAATGTGATACCTCAATTCACCCCAGAGTGTTTTGGGCAGAAAATAAAAAGTATTTCCAAAGTCCCCTTGAGGAACTGGAGGAAATATGTGGAAATATTAAACGTCCTCACATAGGGAATTCCTGATATTCCCATAAGCATTAGGAAATTCCAGTTTAATAAGTGAAGCCCCATCTTGGGGATTCCCTTATGAAACTTATTCCTGCAAAGGAGAAGCTAAGCCTACCTAGACCCATGATTAGGAGTCACCTCCAGAGAGCCTCTTTTGTTGCTCAGATATGGCAAACTCTGCAAATAAACTCAATACCCTCCCTGCTACGTGGGACATGATTCCCAGGGGTGTAAATCTCCCTGACCACATGGAACATGACTCCCAAGGGTGAGCCTGGTCCTGGCATTATGGGATTGATAGTGCCTTCTTGAACAAAAGTGGGAAAAGAAATAAAACAAAACAAATTTTCAGTGGCTGAGAGATTTCAAATAGAGTTGAGAGATCACTCTGGAAATTATTTGTGCATTTTATAGATATTCATGTTTAGATTCTAGTACATTAGAATATCTGGAAGGAAATACCCGAGTCTACCGAACTGTAATCTGGTAGATTTAATTCTTTATGATTATTGCATAACTATATAGCATTTATCATGGGACAATTTGATTGTGAAAACCTTGAGACTGACACTCCCTTTACCCACTGTATGGGCAAATGAGCTATAAAATAATGAAAAAAATATCAATAATAGGGAGTGATAGAGGTATGGCATGTTTTGGGTGTTCTTTTTTATTTCTATTTTTATCTTTTTCTTTATTTTGGACTAATGAACATATTCTAAAGCTGATTGTGACAATGAATGCAGAACTATATGATGCTAATGTAGGTCATTTATTGTATACTTTGGATGGATTATGTGATGTATGAATATATCTCAATAAAATTTCATTTTAGAAAAATTCAATGAGATCACTAAAGAGATACAGGATATTAAGAAGACATTGTGTAGCATGAAGAAGAATTTGAAAGCATGCAAATAAAACTAACAGATCTTATGGGAATGAAGGAACCCTCTCACATTCAATATACAAAAATAAATTCAAAAGGGATCAATGAGCTAAATATAAGACCCAGGACTATAAAACTCCATTAAGAAAATGTAAGGAAGCATCTTTAGGATGCTTTTTAGGATATGGTTTGTTTTTTGACTTTACAAACAAAGCAAAAGCAATGAACAAAAATATAGATAAACTGATCTCCCTGGAATTAAATACTGTTGTTCCTCAAAGGATTTATCATTAAAGTGAAATAGAACCAACTCAGTGGGAGAAAATATTTGGAAACCACATATTTGATAAGTGTTTAACATCCAGAATATATTAAGAAGCATCATAACTCAACAATAAAAAGAAACAACCCAATTAAAAATAGACAAAAGATTTGAATGGACATTTTTTTCCACAGAGGAAATAAAAATGGCTACAAACATATGAAAAAATGCTCAACATCACTGGCTGTTTTTGAAATTCAAATCCAAACCAGAATGAGATATAATTTCACACCTACTAGAATGGTCACTATTAAACAAACAGGAAACTACAAGTGTTGGAGAGGATGCAGAGAAATAGGAACACTCATACATTGCTGGTGGGAATGTAAGCTGGTACAACCATAGTGGAAGACAGTTTGGCAGTTCCTCAGGAAGCTACATATATAACTACACTAAGACCTGGCAATCCCACTACTAGGTATACACTCAAACGAATTGAAAGCAGGGGCACAAACAGACATTTGCACCCTGATTTTCATAGTGGCCACAATTGCCAAAAGATGGAAAAAACCCAACAGTCCGTCAACTGATAAATGGATAAACAAAATAAAATAGAATAGAATTTAGCTGTAAGAAGGAATGAAGTCCTGATGCATGCAACAAAATGGGTGAACCTTGAGGACATCATGTTGAGTGAAATAAGCCAGGCACAAACAGACAACTAGTGTATGGCCTCAGTAATATGAACTAAACATAATGAGAAAAGTTGTGGACTTAATTTTTAGAATATAGGCTACCAGAAGGTAGAATGAAGGTAGAGAATGAGGAGTTGATGCTTATCTTGCACAGAATTTTAAATAAGATTGGTTGTAAATGTTTGCAAATGGATTGATGTGATGGTAGCACATTATTGTGAGTGTAACTAACTGCACTGAAAAAGTATTGTGATTCTATGTCACATGGCAGTATGCCTCATCTTGACAATTCTTTGCTTCAGTTGCTTTAGAACAAATATCGGTTAAGAAGGAAAATCAAGAGCTAGAACAGTAAATATATATTTCAGTAGAAATATATATTTCAGTAGAATGGTGCAGCCATTCTGGAAGGCAGTGTGGTTGTTCTTCAGGAAACTAAGTATAGATTTGCCATATGATCCAGCAATTCCATTACTAGGTATATACTCAGAGGAACTGAAAGCTAAGACATGAAGGGACATTTGTAAACTGATGTTTATAGCAGCATTATTCATGATTGCCAAGAGATGGAAAAGTCCAAATGTCCATCAACAGATGAGTGGATAAACGCACTGTGGTATATGCATACAATGGAATATTATGCAGCTGTAAGACAGAACAAAATCATGGAGCATATAATAACATGGATGAAACTTGAGGACATTATGTTGAGTGAAGTTAGCCAGAAACAAAAGCACAAATACTGTATGGTCTCACTAGTATGAGCTAACATTAAGGAGAAAACTTTGAGAGTTAAAACCTGAGAACACAGGTTATCACAAGATAGAAAGAGGGTAGAGATTGGGCATTTGATGCTGAAGGAGTATAGAGTGTTCAACAGTATTGATTGTACAGATCCAGAAATGGATAACATAAAACTGTGTGATGGTAGCACAAGATTGTAAGTACACTGAAGAAAGATATCTGTAAGTTAAGCTGAAAGATGAGGGCTAGGGGCCAGTATGACACCAGAAGTAAAGATAGACAATGAAGACTAGGACTATATGACTTAGCAAAAACTAGGGTGGGCAATGATTGTGACTAAATGTACAAATATAAAAATGTTTTTACATGTGGAAGAACAAATAAATGTCAAACTGGCAAAGTGCTGAAAAAGGGATGGTATTGGGTAAAAGTATGATCAAAGCAAACTAGAGTCTATGGTTAATTGTAACATTGTAATATGCTTCCATTAAATGTAACAAAGGCAATATACCAAAGCTAAATGTGTATGAGGGGGTATATAAGGGAGAAATATGGGATTCTTGGTATTGGTGGTGTTATATGACCTTATCAATGTATTTGTTGTAAGGTATTTTTATTTTTTTTATTGTTCTTTAACAAAATTTTTTTCATAGTAATGAATATGTTCAAGTGCTGATTATGGCAATGAAACCACAACAATATGATGATACTGTGTACAATTGATTGTACACTGTGAATGATTGTATATTTGAATATATATCTATAAAATTGTAGGAGAACATAAATAGGGATAAAAGTGCTGGAGACAACATGGAGAGAGGGATGCACCTGTTTACTCTTGGTGGGGAAGTAGAATGGAGTAGCTTATCTGTAGGGCTGTGTGGTGATTCCACAGGAAGCTAAGTATATGGGTGCTATAAGGTCCTTATACCTCATTATGGAGTATATACTTGCAAGATCTGAGAGTAGGGACATGAATGAACATTTGCTCACTGGTGTTTAAGGAGGTAGTATTCATGATTTGCAATGAGTGGAGGTGGCCTAAGGGTGCATTGACAGATGAACGGAATGGTGAACTGTGCTGTATACATACAATGGAATATTGAGCAACTGAAAGAGGAGTGAAGCTGTTAGACACATAATGAGGTGAATGGATCTGGTGGACTGCATTTTTGAGTTAAGTACACCAGAAATGAAAAGACAAATATTATAATACCTCACCAATATGGACTAACTACAATGTGTAAACTCTGAGAATTGAATATTAAAGCACAGCTTATCAGGGGAATGCTTATTGTAATGATCCCTAAATTGTAAGCTCTTACAGCTGTCACATCTATTCCTGAATTGTAATGACTGTCTCCAAATTCTGGGATGCTGATCTCTTTGTGTATAACCTGGTCAGTCTCTGGAACTTTGGGTATCTGCATGAAATCTGAAACTCAGAGCTAGAGCTTGGCGGCTAAGAACGTCAGTATTAGTGCATACAGCAACTGGTAAAAAAAAACTGAAAAAGAGTACAGATATGAATGAAGCAGATATGGGTAAGATCAAGACAAATCAGGACAATTTTGACTGTGTTTTAAAACTTCAACTTCTGTGTGAGACCAAGGGAAGAGATGTTTATTTGGTACAGGATGCATATCTTCTGCAGCACACTAAGTAATTTATCTTGTATAGTTTATTCAAATACCATAATTACATGGAACTTTGGTATATCCCAAAGTAATTTGCACAGAGAATAAAAATATATTTGCAGGGCCCCTCCTGAGGAGCTGGGGGAAAATGTGGTAATGTTGGATATCCCCACCTGGGTTATTGCTGATATTCTCACATTGAGGACTGACAATTTGGTGTGCTGGGCCCTCGATCTTGGGGCTTGTCCTTATGAGGCTTGTTACTGCAAAGGAGAGATTAAGCCTACTTACAATTGTTCCTAGGAGTCTTGCCCAGAAAACCACTTTGTTGCTCACATGTGGCCTATCTCTCTAGCTTAGCCAACTCTGCAGGAGAACTCACTGCAGTCCCCCCTATGTGGGACTGACTCCCAGGGGTGTAAATCTCCCTGGCAATGCAGGATATGACTCCTGGGGATGAACCTGGAGCCAGCATCATGGGGTTGAGAATGTATTCCTGACCAAAAGGGGGATGAAAAATGAAACAAAATAAAGTTTCAGTGGCTGAGAGATTCCAAATGGAGTAGAGAGGTCACTCTGGTGGGCATTCTTATGCACTATATAGATATCCCTTTTCAGGTTTTAGTGTATTGGAATAGCTAGAAGGAAATATCTGAAACTGCCAAACTGCAACCTAGTAGCCTTGATTCTTGAAGATGATTGTATAACTATGTAGCTTACATGGTGCCACTGTGTATGAAAATCTTGTGGTTCA
This sequence comes from Choloepus didactylus, assembly GCF_015220235.1. Lineage (NCBI taxonomy): Eukaryota > Metazoa > Chordata > Mammalia > Pilosa > Megalonychidae > Choloepus > Choloepus didactylus. The sequence goes on along the minus strand of NC_051334.1, from coordinate 79,110,840 downwards.
CACTCCCTTTATCCAGTGTATGAATGGATGAGTAGAAAAATGGGGACAAAAACAAAATGAAAAATAGGGTGGGATGGGGGGCAGATGGAATGATTTGGGTGTTCTTTTTTATTTTATTTTTTATTGTTTTTGGTGTAAGGAAAATATTAAAAAATTGATTGTGGTGATGAATGTCCAACTATACGATGGTACTGTGAACAGTTGTTTTACACCATGGTTGATTCTATGGCAAGTGAATATATCTCAGTAAAACTGAATTAATAAAAATCAATTGTCCCTAGAGGAGAGGGTCTATTTTCTGAACTCTGAATTCAATTTCTGTGGTCAGTATGTCTATATTTATGCTGGTACCTTGTTGTTTGCCCACTGTAGCTTTGTCATATGCTTTAAAGTCAGGTAGTGTGAGACCTCCCATTTCATTTTTTGTTCTTAAGATATTTTCAACTATTTGGGGGCTCCCTACCCTTCCAAATAAATTTGATTATTGTTTTCTCTTTTTCTGGTAATATGTTTTTTAAAAATCTTTGTATTCTTCATAATTTTTGATTGGATGGCAGAGATTGGGAATTTTACCTTATTGGACTAGTATATTTTACACCTGTTCATATTTTTGAGATTTGTTCTCACATGCAATTAAGTTACTTGGAAACCATTTGATCATATTTGGTCTTGATTTTAAGCATTGCTAGTCTGTACCAGAGCTGCATATAGTCTGGAGTTAATTATTTCTCATTACTGATGGGGAACCCTACTAAATACTTTTCTCGATGTCTTCTGAATTTTGAAGTTTTCCACTTTCACTGCTGGGATGGGGACTATTCCCAGCCCTGTGTGAGTTCTGAGTATTGGTCCCTCAAGTCCTTTTGGGTGCTGTTCCCCTGTTTTCAGGAGGTTTCTTGAAATGCATGCATTCATCAGTAGTACTCTTCTGAATGCTTAAAGGGTGCCCCCTGTAGGTCTCTAGTAATCTCTCTTTCTGCAGTTCTAGCCTCTTTAATAGTCTATTCTGTGAATTACATATGTCTTGGCCTCTCCCACATCCCAGCTCCATTTCTTCAACTCTTGGAGACCACTGTTATATCACTTGGTGTCCTGTCTATGTACAATGGTCTGGAAGCTCTATTTTTTGTTTCTTTTTTTACAGATTTATTGCAAAATACTTATTCACATATTATACAATTTATTCATTTAATGTGTACAATTGAATGGCTTTTACTACTTTCACAGATCTGTGCATCTGTCATCACAGTCAATTTTAGAACATTTTCATTACTCCTCCCCAAAACTCACACTGCTTAGCCATAATTCCCTAATCCCTCCATTTTACTCATGATAATTTTCTCTTTTTATTGTAGCAACATATATATAACATAAAATTTGCCAATTTAACCACTTTTAAGTATGGAATTCAGTGGCATTATTTACTTTTACAATGTTGTGGTACCATCACTGCCCTCCATTACTGAAACTTTTCATCACCTAAAATAGAGACTCTACTCTTTAAGCAATAACTCCCTATTTTGTCTCTTCCCAGCCCTTGGTAACCTCTAAACTACTTTATGTGTTAAATGTTTTTTTCTCTAAAACAGTTTTATTCACACATCATACACTCCATCCAAAATGTATAATCAGTGGCTCTCAGTGCAACCACAGAGCTGTGCTTTCATCACCACAATGAATTTTAGAACATTTTTGGAAGATCAATTTTAACTGTGATCTGTGACAACTATAGGACTCATCTAGTTTTCCATACAGTTTTCCTTACTCTCAGGAATCACTCATTGAGAGGTTTCAAATGTCTTGAAAACCATCATTTCATGTATTTTATCTGTTTATATTTAGCTGTTTTTACAGAGAATAAATCTGACCCTGGTTACTATACTTTGCATGGAAGCAGGTTATTTTTGAATTTTAAGAGTTCATTATGCATTTTTCTCAGATATGTATTTTGCAAATATTTTCTCCCAGTATGTGCTTCTCTTAATTTTCTTAACAGTGTCTTTCAAAAAGCAGATATTTTAGTTTTTATTACTTTTTATTTATTTTTATTAGAGAAATACATAAAATACCGAGTTCCCATATACCACCCTATTATTAACATCTTGCATTAGTGGGGTACCTTTGTTACTATTCATGAAAGAACATTTTTATAACTGTACTATTAACTGCAGTCTATCATTTAAAATAAGGTTCACTATGCTGTGCAGTGTGATGCTTGCTTTTTAATTTTTTCTAGTAACATATTGAAAGTAAAATTTCCCCCATTTAACCACAATCACATATATAATTCATTGCTGTTAATTGCATTCCCAATATTGTGCTACTGTATCAACACCCAACACCAAAACTTTGCAATCAACCCAAATAAAAACTACAATTTAAGGATTAATTTCCCATTCCTTAGATCACCCCAGCCCATGGTAAACTATATTTAGATTATAACTCTATGAACTTGCTTATTCTAATTAATTCATATCAGTGATATCACACAATATTTTTCCTTTTGAGTCTGACTTATTTCTCTCAACATGATGTCTACAAGGTTAATACATGTTGTCACATATATCAGAACTTCTTTCTTTTTATGGCTGAATGATATTCCATTGTATGTGTATAGCACATTTTATTTATCCATTCATCAGTTGATGGACACTTTGATTGTTTCCATATTTTGGCAATCATGAATAATATAGATATGCACATCAGAGTACAAATATCTGTTGAAGTCCCTGCCTTCAATTCTTCTGGGTATATACCTAGAAATGGGATTGCTGGGTCATATGGCAATTCTGTACATAACTTTCTGAGTAGCCACCAAACTGTCATCCACAGTGGCTCCATCAGTTGCTATTCCCACCAAAAGGGAATGAATGTTCCTATTTCTCCATATGCTATCCAACACTTGTAATTTTCCATTTTACTTAATAGTAGCCATTCTGGTGGTTGTGAAATGGTGTCTCATTGTGGTTTTAAATTGTGTTTCCCTAATAACTGATGATTTTGAGCATCTTTTCCTGTGCTTTCTGACCATTTGAATATCCTCTTGGGAGAAAATGTCTATTTAAGTCCTTAGCCCATTTTTAAAATGGGTGATTTTTTTCTTTTTACTGTTGAGTGGAAGGATTTCTTTATGTATTCTGGATATTTAAACCATATCAGATATGTGTTTCCAATATTTTCTCCCATTTAGTAGGTTGTCTTTTCACTTTCATGATATAGTTCTTTGATGCACAAAAGTACTTTTTTTGCTATCTTTTCATTTGTTGCTTGTGCTTTGGGTGTAAAGTACAAGAAACCATTGCTTAACATAATATCCTGAATGTGTTTCCCAACATTTTCTTCTAGGAGTTTCATAGTCCTGGTTCTTATATTTAGGTCTTTGCTCATTTTGAGTTATTTTTGTATGTTGTGTGAGATAAGGGGTCATCTTTCATTCTTTAGCATATAGATACCTAGTTCTCACAGCACCATTTTTTGAAAACACTGTTCTTTCCCAGTTGATTGGATTTGAAATCCTTGTCAAAAATCAATTGTCCATGGATATGAGGTTCTATTTGTGAACTCTTAATTCAATTCCTTTGGTCAATAGATATATACTGGTGCCATTGCCATGCTGTTTTGACCACTGTAGCTTTGTAATAAGCTTTAAAGCCGGGAAGTGTGGATCCTCCAACTTCATTCTTCTTTTTCAAGAAGCTTTTGGCTATTTGATGCCCTTACCCTTAAAACAAATTTGATAATTGGGTTTTACACTCTGGGAAAGTAGGCTATTGGAATCATGATTGGGATTGTGTTGTATCTGTAAATCAATTTGGGTAGAATTGACATCTTAACAATATTTAGTCTTCAAAGTCATGAGCATGGAATGTCCCTCTATTTAATTATATTTTTTATTCTCTACTTTTTATTTCTTATTAGAGGATTTGTGGGTTACAAAACAATCATACATAAATTACAGGATACCCATACACTGCCCCAACACCAAAACCTTGCATTAGTGTGGAACATTTGTTACCATTGATGATAGCACTTTTTATAATTGTACTTCTTTTAAGAGTGGTTACCTTTGATACAATTGATGAAAGTTTATTAAAATAGTACTATTAACTGTTGTCCATGGTTTGCATTATGTGTATTTTTCTTACATACCACCCTATTAATACCTTGTACTAGTGCTGCACATTTGTTATAATCTATCAAAGAATATTCTTATACTTGTACTATTAACTATTGTCCATTGCCTATAATAGGGTTCACTGTGTTTACAGTCTTATGATTTTATCTTCTGATTTCTAGTGTAACATATTTATTTAGATCTTCTTTGTTTGCTTCAGCAAAGTTTTGTCATTGTCCATGTATAAGTCCTTTACTTCCAGCTTAATTTTATTCCTAGATATTTGTTCACTGTGTTTACAGTCCTATGATTTTATCTTCTGACTTTTAGTGTAACATATTTATTCAGATCTTCTTTGTTTGCTTCAGCAAACTTTTGTCATTGTCCATGTATAAGTCCTTTACTTTCAGGTTAATTTTATTCCTAGATATTTGATTCTTTTATTTGCTATTGTAGATGGAATATTTTTACTGATTTCCTTCTCAGATTGCTCATTACTAGTGTATAGAAACACTACTGAATTTTGCTTGTTAAACTTGTATGCTGCAACTTTGTTGAATTTGTTTATTAGCTCTAGTAGCTTTGTTAGACTTTCTAGATATGGGATCAGGTCATCTGCAAATAGTGAAAATTCTACTTCTTCCTCTCCAATTTGAATGCCTTTTATTTATTTTTCATGCTGAAGAGCTCTGGCTAGAACTTCCACTAAAATACTAAATAGTGGTGAGGATGGGCATTCCTTGTCTTGTTCCAGATCTTAGAGGGAAAGCTTTTATAGTCTTTCACCACTGAGTACAATGTTAGCTGAGGGTTTTTTTTATAGACACCCTTTATCATGTTGAGAAAGCTTCCTTCTGTTCTTATATTTCTAATTGCTTTTATCAAGAAAGGATGCTGCATGTTGTCAAATGTCTTTGCTGTGTCAATGGAGATAATCATGTGTTTTTCCTTTGTTTCATTAATCTGGTATATTACGCTAATAGATTTTTTTTCAGCTACCCCTAACAGTAACACTTTTGCTCTTCCTTTCTCCACTATAGGTAATGATGCTTCTTTTTTAAAATTCATTTTTATTGAGATATATTCATATACTATGCAGTCATACAAAAAAAAGCATACATTCAATTGTTTACAGTACCATTATATAGTTGTGCATTCATCAACAACATTAATTTTTGACATTTTCATTACCACACAAAAATAATAAGAATAAAAATTAAATTGAAAAAGAGCAATTAAAGTAAAAAAGAACACTGGGTGCCTTTTTTTGTTTTGTTTTGTTTTGTTTTGTTTTGTTTTGTTTTCCTACTCATTTTTCTACTCATCCATCCATAAACTAGACAAAGGGGAGTGTGGTCCATATGGCTTTCCCAAACACATTGTCACCCCCTCATAAACCACATTTTTATACAATCATCTTCAAGATTCATGGGTTCTGGATTGTAGTTTGATAGTTTCAGGTATTTACTGCTAGCTATTTCAATTCATTAGAACTAAAAAGGGTTGTCTATAATGTGCATAAGAGTGCCCACCAGAGTGACCTCTCGGCTCCTTTTGGAATCTCTCTGCCACCAAAGCTTATTTCATTTCCTTTCACGTCCCCCTTTTTGTCAAGAAGATGTTCTCCATCCCATGATGCTGGGTTTAGATTCCTCCCCAGGAGTCATATTCTATGTTGCCAGGGAGATTCACTCCCCAGGGTGTCAGATCCCACAAAGGGGGGAGGGCAGTGATTTCACCTGCCAAGTTGGCTTAGCTAGAGAAAGAGGGCCACATCTGAGCAACAAAGAGGCATTTGGGAGGAGGCTCTTAGGCACAGTTATAGAGAGGCCTAGTGTCTCCCTTGCAGCAACAGTCTTCCCAAGGGCAAGTCCTGTGGTAGAGGGCTCAGCCCATGAAACCACCAGTCCCCTATGTCTGTGTGCACATCAGCAACCATCAAGGTGGGGAAGCCCAATACCCCTGCATTCTCCACCAGCTCCTCAAGTGGGCTCTGCATATTTTTTCATTGTTATTTTTTTAATTAACTCTTTTTTTAAGTCAACTATATAAAAAAAATAAAAAAAAAACATTTCATACAAACCACAACAGGGGAGTAAGAAAAAGGCAAGTAGCCTAAGGTAAATACTTTATTTCCTACTCTACCCCAAGAAAATAACCTAGTACAGCAACATTTCTGTGAACTTGTTCCTACCATACTCATCAGAAATTAACAGACCGTAGTCATTCCTGGGCATTCCCAGAACATTAAATTTACTAACGATAGCTTATCTGTTCTTATTGAGTTATAATTCCCCCTTCCTTAATTGCTCTCTATCACTAGTTCCCCTACATTCTACATTATAAACCATTTTTTTTACATTTTTCAATGTAATGGTAGCATATAATATTTCTCTTTTTGTGCCTGGCTTATTTCACTCAGCATTATGTCTTCAATGTTCATCCATGTTTCATATGTCTCACGACATCATTCCTTCTAACTGCTGCATAGTACTCCATCATGTGTATATACCACATTTTGTTTATCCACTCATCTGCTGAAGGACATTTGGGTTGTTTCCATCTCTTGGCAATTGTGAATAATGCTGCAATGAACATTGGCATGCAGGTATCTGTTCGTGTCGCTGCTTTCAGATCTTCTGGGTATATACCAAGAAGTGAAATTACTGGATCAAAGGGTAACTCTATACCTAGTTTTCTAAGGAACTACCAGACTGACTTCCAGAGTGGCTGAACATTATACAGTCCCACCAACAATGAAAACAATTCCTATTTCTCCACATCCTCTCCAGCATTTGTAGTTTCCTGTTTGTTTAATGACAACCATTCTAATTGGTGTCAGATGGAATATCACTGTGGTCTTAATTTGCATCTCTCTAATAGCTAGTGAGACTGAACATTTTTTCATGTGTTTCTTGGCCATTTGTATTTCCTCTTCAGAGAACTGTCTTTTCATATCTTTTGCCCATTTTATAATTGGGCTGGCTGTACTACTGTCATTGAGTTGTAGGATTTCTTTATATATGCAGGATATCAGTCTTTTGTCAGATACATGGTTTCCAAAGATTTTTTCCCATTGAGTTGGTTGTCTCTTCACCTTTTTGACAAATTCCTTTGAGGTACACAAACTTCTAAGCTTGAGGAATTCCCATTTATCTATTTTTTCTTTTGTTGCTTGTCCTTTGGGTGTAAGGTCTAGGAAGTGGCTGCCTAATACAAGGTCTTGAAGATGTTTCCCTGCATTACCTTCTAGGAGTTTTATGGTACTTTCTTTTATATTGAGGTCTTTGATTCATTTTGAGTTAATTTTTGTGTGGGATGTGAGGTAAGGGTCCTCTTTCATTCTTTTGGATATGGATATCCAACTCTTCCAGCCCCATTTCTTGAAAAACTGTTATGTCCCAGTTCAGTGGCTTTGAGGGCCTTATCAAATGTCAGTTGGCTGCAAATCTGAGGGTCTATCTCTGAATTCTCAATTCAATTCCGTTGAGCAATGTGTCTATCTTCGTGCCAGTACCATGCTGTTTTGACAACTGTGGCTTTATAGTAATCTTCAAAGACAGGGAGTGTAAGTCCTCCACTTTGTTTTTCTTTTTTAGAGTGTCCTTAGCAATTTGAGGCATCTTCCCTTTCCAAATAAATCTGGTTACTAGCTTTTGCAAGTCTGCAAACTAGGTTGTTGGAATTTTGATTGAGATTGCATTGAATCTACAGATGAGTTTGGGTAAAATTTACATCTTAATGACATTTAGCCTTCCTATCCATGAACATGGAATATTTTTCCATCATTTAAGTTCCCCTTCTATTTCTTGTAGTAGAGTTATGTAGTTTTCTTTGCATAGGTCTTTTACATCTTTGGTTAAGTTTATTCCTAGGTACTTGGTTTTTTTAGTTGTTATTGAAAATGGTATCTTTTTCTTGAGTGTCTCTTCAATTTGTTCATTTCTAGCATATAGAAACATTACTGACTTTATGCATTAATCTTGTATCCCACTACTTTGCTAAACTTGTTTATTAGCTCTAGTAGCTGTATCATCGATTTCTCAGGGTTTTCCAGATATAAGATCATATCATCTGCAAACAATGACAGTTTTACCTCTTCCTTTCCAATTTGGATGCCTTTTATTTCTTTGTCTTGCCAGATTGCCCTGGCTAGCACTTCCAGCACAATGTTGAATGACAGTGGTGACAGCAGGCACCTGGTCTTAGAGGGAAGGCTATCAGTCTCTCACCAATGAGTATGCTGGCTCTGGGTTTTTCATATATGCTCTTTATCATATTGAGGAAGTTTCCCTCAATTCCTACATTTTGAAGTGTTTTTATCAAAAAGGGATGTTGGATTTTGTCAAATGCTTTTTCACCATCTACTGAGATGATCATTTGATTTTTCTCTTTTGATTTGTTAATGTGTTGTAATACACTGATTGATTTTCTTACGTTGAACCATCCTTGCATACCTGGAATGAACCTGACTTGGTCATGGTGTATGATTTTTTTAATGTGTCTTTGGATTCGATTTGCAAGTATTTTGTTGAGAAATTTTGCAACTGAGTGGCCCTCAAAGCCACTGAACTGGGACATAACAGTTTTTCAAGAAATGGGGCTGGAAGAGTTGGATATCCATATCCCCTTTTGCTTCATCCCATATGTTTTGGTATGTTGTGTTCTCATTTTCATTCATGTCTATATATTTAGCAATTTCTCTTGCTATTTCTTTTTTAACCCACTATTGTTCAGGAGCGTGTTGTTTAACCTCCAAGTATTTGTGAATTTTCTAAGTATCTTAGGGTTATTGACTTCTGATTGTATTCCATTGTAGTCAGAGAATGTGCTTTGAATAATTTCCAATTTTTAAAATTTATTGAGGCTTGTTTTATGTCCCAGCATATGATCTATTCTGGAGAAAGTTCTGTGAGCACTAGAGAGAATGTGTATTCTGGTGATTTGGGATGTAATATTCTATATATGTCTGTTAAATCCAATTCATTTATCAGATTGTTTAGGTTTTCAATTTCCTTATTGGTCTTTTGTCTAGTTGATCTATCTGTAGGAAAGAGTGATGTGTTGAAGTCTCCCACAATTATTGTGGAACCATCCATTGCTTCCTTTAGTTTTGCCAGTGTTTGTCTCATGTATTTTGTGGCACCTTGATTGGGTGCATAAACATTTATGATTAATATTTCTTCTTCTTGAATTTTCCCTTTTGTTGGTAGTTCATGGCCTAGTTTGTCTCTCATAACATCCTTTCATTTAAAGTCTATTTTATCTGAGATTAATATCACATCTCCTGCTTTCTTTTGGCTGTAGCCTGCATGAAGTATTTTTTCCATCCTTTCACTTTCAATTTCTTTGTGTCCCTGTGTCTAAGATGAGTCTCTTGTATGTAACATATTGATGGTTCATTTTTTTTATCCATTCTGCTGATCTATATATTTTGATTGGGGAGTTTAGTCCATTTACATTCAATGTTATTACTATGAAGACATTTCTTGAATCAGCCATCTTATCCTTTGGCTTATGTTCATCAGATATGTTTTTTCCTTCTCTCTCTTAATGTCCTTTAATGTACCCATACTGAATCTCTTTAATACTGAGCCTTTCTCCATATCTCTCTCTCCTTTCTTTGTTTCTCTGTCAGTAGGGTTCCTGTTAGTATCTCAAGTAGGGCAGGTCTGTTGTCAGCAAATTCTCCAAGCATTTGTTTGTGAAAGATTTAGGCTGTCCATCAAATTTGAAGGAGGGCTTTTCTGGATAAAGAATTCTTGGTTTCCAATTTTTCTCTCTCAGAATTTTAAATATGTCATGTCACTGCCTTCTTGCCTCCATGGTGGCTGCTGTGTAGTCACTACTTAGCCTATGTGGTTTCCTTTGTATGTGGTGAGTTGCTTTTCTCTTGCTGCTTCCAGAACTTGCTCCTTCTCTTCTGTATTTGACAGTGTGATCAGAATATGTCTTGTAGTGGGTTTATTTGGATTTATTCTTTTTGGAGTTTGCTGGGCATTTATGATTTGTGTATTTATGGTATTTAGAAGATTTGGGAACTTTTCCCAAACAATTTCTTTGAATTCTCTTTCTAGACCTTTACCCTTCTCTTCCTCTTCTGGAACACCAATGAGTCTTATATTTGGACATTTTATATTATCTATCATATCCCTGAGGTCCATTTTGATTTTTTTTTTACTTTTTCCCCATTCTTTCTTTTGTTCTTTTATTTTCCATTCTGTCATTCTCCAGGTCACTGATTCACTGTTCAGCTTCCTCTAGTCTTGTACTCTGAGTATCAAGAATCTTTTTAATTTGGTCAACAGATTCTTTTATTTCCATAAGATAGTCTATTTTTTAAATTTACTCTTGCAATTTCTTCTTTATGCTCTTCTAGGGTCTTCTTTATGTCCTTTATATCCTGTGCCTTGCTCTTGTCATTCATCTTTAATTCTTTAAATAATTACTCCAAGTACTGTGTCTCCTTTGATTTTTTGATTTGGGTGTTTGGGCTTGGGTTACCCATGTTGTCTGTTTTTTTCATATGCTTTAAAATTTTCTGTTGCTGTTGGCCTCTTGGCATTTGCTTAACTTGATAGGGTTCTTTAGGATATGTAGACCAATTCAAACCCTTATCTCTAATTTTTGAGATCTACAGCTTCTTGGAGTACACTTTCCCTAACTAACCAGCAGGTGGGGTCCAAGAGCCACCTATTCCCCTAAGCAAGTTCCCCCCACTTTCTCTTTATGGTGAGTGGGGGTGTGAGTCTTATGGGGTCCAATTTGTGCACCAAGCTTTCATGTGTAGTTGGTGTTGCCCACCTTGCTATGGGGCATGTGTCTGAGCAGTTAGAGAGGGGTCAGCTTTAATAATCAAATCTCCCAGGTGTTCCTGGAGATTTAAATCTGTTGCAATAGTCTAATCCTTCATTTCAGTTTTGCCACAGTTTGTCTCTGCTGCTGACCCCCAAGTCCTTGATATTGGCGTATGATTCCTGGGACTTGCGATTGGGTCCCTCTTCCAAGCTGTGCACTCTTAGGTTCTCTGCTGATGGACAACTGCTGCTAATTAATTTTCTCATGTTGAACCACACTTGCATACTTGGGATAAAACACACTTGATCCCAGTGTATAATTTTACTAATGTCCTGTTGGATTCTCTGATTTGCAAGTATTCTGTTGAGGGTTATTGCATCTATATTCATAAGAGAAATTAATCTGTAATATTCTTATCTTGTAGTATCATTATCTGGCTTGGTATTAAGATAATGTTTGCCTCCTAGAGTGAGTTGGCTGGTGTTCCCTCGTGTTCAATTTTTTGCAAGAGTTTGAGCAGGATTGGTGTTAATTCTTCTTGTAATCATTGGTAGAATTGACCTTTGAAGCCACTGACCCAAGGCTTTTCTTTGTTGGCAGGGTTTGATGACTGACTCAATCACTTTACTATTTTTTTTCTCATGATTTGTATACATACTTTTTTAAAATTCAGTTTTATTGAGATATATTCACATACCATACAATCATCCATGGTGTACAATTAACTGTTCACAGCACCATCATATAGGTGTGCATTCATCACCCCAATATATTTTTGAATATTTTCCTTACACCAGAAAGAATAAAAATAAGAATAAAAAAGCCAAAAAGAACACCCAAACCACCTCCCAATACCACCCTATTTTTCATTTATTTTTTCCCCATTTTTCTACTCATCCATCCATACACTGGATAAAGGGAGTGTGATCCACAAGGCTTTCACAATCACACTGTCACCCCTGGTAATTTACATAGTTATACAATCATCTTCAAGATTCAAGACTACTGGGTTGGAGTTTGATAGTTTCGGGTGTTTATTCATAAGAATGCCCACCAGAGTGACCTGTCGACACCATTTGAAATCTCTCAGCCACCGAAACTTATTTTTGTTTCATTTTGCATCCCCTTTTTGGTAAAGAAGATGTTCTCAATCCCATGATGCTGGGCCTAGAGTCTTCCCTGGGAGTCATATCCTATGTTGCCAGGGAGATTTCAACCCCTGGGTGTCTGATCCCACATAGAGGGGAGGGCAGTGGGTTCACCTTCCAAGTTGGCTTAGCTAGAGTCAGAGGGCCATGTCTCAGCAACAAAAGGCACTCAGGGGAAGATTCTTAGGCACATTATAAGCAGATTTAGTCTCTCCTTTGCAGTAATGATCTTCATAAGGGCAAGCCCCAAGATAGATGGCTCAGCATACCAAACTGTCAGTCCTCAGTGTTTGTGAGAACATCAGCAGCAACTCAGGGGATGAAGTCCAACACTTCCACATTTTCCCCCAACTCCTCAGGGGGGCCCTGCATATATGTTTTTATTCTCTGACCAAATCACTTTGGGATGTGTCACTATTTTCCACAAACCTATACAAACTTACCAGATCTCACTTTATATTCAAAGTCCCATGAAATTATGGTGTTTGAACAAACTGTACAAGATAAATTGTTTAGAAAATATAGAATACACATCAAATAAACATCTCTTCCCTTAGTCTTACATGGAAGTTGAAGTTTTAAAACACAGTCAGTATCATCCTTTACCCTTTGGCTTGATTTGCCATAGTCCTAACCTGATCTGTTTCATTTATATCTCTAAATGAAGTCTGGTCTCTTTTTCAGTTTTTTTTTTAACATTTGCTGTACATGCTAATACTGACATTCATGCATGTTGAGCTCTAGCTCTGAGTTTCAGGTGTCACACAGATACCAAAAGTTCCAGAGACTGATCAGGTTATACACAAGGGGATCAGCATCTCAGAATTTAGAGATAGCCATTACACTTCAGGAATAGATGTGACTGCTGTAAGAGCTTATAATCTAGTGACCATTACAATAAGCATTCCCCCAATAAGTTGTGCTCTAAGAATTAATTCTGAGTTTGCACACTGTGGTTAGTCCATATTGGCAAGGCATTATAAAGTTTGTCTTTTTTTCTGGTGTATTCCACTAAAAATGCTGTCTACAGGATACATTCACCTCATCATGTGTCTCACAGCTTCACTCCTTCTCCCAGTTGCTCAATATTCCATTGTATGCATGCACCAGTTCACCATTCTGTTCCTCAGTCAATCTACCCTTAGGCCACCTCCACCATTGCAAATCATGAATACTGCCCACATAAACATCAGTGTGCAAATGTCCATACATATCCCTGTTCTCAGACCTTCCAAGTATATAATCCATAATGAGGTTTCGGCACCTTAAGGCACCCACATACTTAGCTTCTTGTGGAACCACCACTCTGTCATCCAGATAGGCTACACCATTCTGAATCCTCACCAACAGTATGTAGGTACATCCCTCTTTCCATGTTTTCTCCTGCACTTTTATCCCTATTTATATTTTTTCCTACAATTTCATAGAGATATATTCACATACCATACAATTATCCACAGTGTACACTAAATTGCTCAGGGTATCATCATATAGTTGTGCATTTATCACCACAGTTAACACTCGAACATATTGATTACAATGGTAAAAGTTTTTTTTAAAAGAATAATTAAAAAGATAGTACAAAGAAAATTAAAATATCAAACAATACAATATAATAGTAGGGTCAGACAATGACACCATTACCAAGAATCTCATATCGCTACCTTATATCCCCCTCTCATACACATTTAGCTTGGGTATATTGCCTTTGTTACATTTAATGGAAGCATATTACAATGTTACTGTTGACCATAGACTCCAGTTTGCTTTGATTATATTTTTTCCCCAATACCATCCCCTTTCCAGCACTCTGCATGATTGACATTCATTTGTTCTCCCACATACAAGAACAATTTGATATTTGTACATTTAGTCACAATAATTGAACACTCCAGTTTTTGCTAAATTAAACAGCCCCAGTCTTTGTCTTCTATGTTTACCTCAGGTGTCATTCATGCCCCTAGCCCACCTCTTTCAGTTTTACTCATGGACATTTTTGTTCAGTGTAGTTACAATATTGTGCTACTGTCACACTCTATTATGCTATCTACTTTTGGATCTATACAATCAATCCTGCTGAACTTTCTGTAGTCTTTCAGCATAAAATGCCAGATTTCTATCCTCTTTCTGTTTCCTGGTAGCCTGTGTTATCAGCTTTAAATTCTCAATGCTTGCTCATTAATGTTAGATCATATTAGTGAGACCATACAGTGTTTGTCCCTCTGTTTCTGGCTAACTTCACTCAGCATAATGTCATCAAGGTTCACCCACATTATCATATGTTCAGTGTCTTTGTTCTCTCTTACAACTGCATAGTATTCTATCGTGTGTGTACCACAGTTTGTTTATCCACTTGTCTATTGATGGACATTTGGGCTGTTTCCATCTCTTGGCTATTGTGAATAACGCCATGATAAATATCGGTTTAAAAATGTCCATTTGTGTCTTTTCAGTTCCTCTGAGTATATACCTAGTAATGGAATAACTGTGTCATATGGCAAATCTATACTTAGCTTCCTGAGGAACATCCACACTGTCTTCCAGAGTGGTTGCACCATTTTACATTGCCACCAACAGTGAATAAGTGTGCCTCTTTCTCTATATCCACTCCAGCACTTGTAATTTTTGCTTTTTGGAAAATGGCCATTCTGGTAGGTGTGAGATGATATCTCATTGTGGTTTTGATTTTCATTTCCCTAATAGCCAGAGAAGCTGAGAATATTTTCATATGTTTTTGAGCCATTTGTATTTCCTGTTCAGAAAAATGTCTGTTCATGTCTCTTGCCCATTTTTTAATTCAGTTGTTTGTTATTCTTTTGTTGAGTTGTAGGATCACTTTATATATTCAGTATATTAAACCCTTATCTGATATGTGCTTTCCAAATATTGTCTCCCATTGTGTAGGTTGCCTTTTTACCTTTCTGACAAAGTCTGTTGATGTACACAAATGTTTAATTTTGAGGAGATCCCTTTTGTCTATTCTTTGGTTGCTTTTGCTTTGCATGTAAGGTCTAGGAAATCACCTCCTGTCACAAGGTATTTAAGAAATTGCTTACTTTAATTGCTCTTTTTCACTTTAATTTTTATTATTTTTGTGTGTGTGGTAATGAAAATGTTCAAAAATTAATTTTGGTGATGAATGCACAGCTATATAAAGGTACTGTGGATAATTGAATGTATGCTTTCTATGACTGCATGGTATGTGAATGTATCTCAATAAAAATGAATTAAAAAATAAAAAAGGGAAATTACTGTACATTTTCTTCTAAGAGTCTTATGGCCTTAGCACTTAAGTTTAGGTCTTTGGTCCATTTCAAGTTAATTTTTGTATGAGGTGTGAGATAGGGGTCTTCTTTCATTCTTTTGGAAATGGATATCCAGTTCTCCAAAAACCATTTATTGAAGAGGCTGCTCTTCCCAGTTGCTTTTGCTTGGCTGCCTTATCAAAGATCAACTGTCCATAGATGTGAGAGTCTATTTCTGAACACTCAATTCAATTCCATTGGTCAGTACATCTATCCGTATGCCAACACCATGCTACTTTGAGCACTGCAGCTTTGCAATATGCTTCAAAGTCAGGTACTGTGAGACGTCCCACTTTGTTCCTCTTTCTCAAGATATTTTTGGCTATTTGGGGCTCCTTGCCCTTCCAAATAAATTTGGTTATTTGTTTTTCTTTTACTCCAAAGTAAGTTGTGGGAATTTTAATTGATATTGAATTGAGTCTATAAATTTTTTAGGTAGAATTGATATCTTAATTATGTTTAGTCTTCCAATCCATGAACATGGTATGTTCTTCCATTTTTTAACATCTTTTCTGATTTCTTTTAGCAGTTTCTTGCAGTTTTCTGTGTATAGGTCTTTTGTGGCCTTGCTTAAGTTTAGTCCTAAATACTTGATTCTTCTAGTTGCTATTGTAAATATATTTTTCTTCTTGATTTCTTCCTCTTGTTGCACATTACTTGTGTATAAGAACACTATAGATTTTTGCATGTTGATCTTGTAGCCTACCACTTTGCTGTATTCATTGGTTAGTTCTAACTGCTTTGCTGTAGATTTCTCTGGATTTTCTACCTAAAGGATCATGTCATCTGCAAAGGGTGGAAGTTTTGTTTCTTCATCTCCAATTTGGATGTCTTTTATTTCTTTTTCTTGCCTAATTGCTCTAGATAGAACTTCCAGCACAATGTTGAATAACAGTGTTGACAGTGGGCATCCCTGTATTGTTACTAATCTTAGAGGGACAGTTTTCAGTCTCTCCTAATTGAATACAATGTTAGCTGTGGGTTTTCATAAATTGCCTCTATCATATTGAGAAAATTCTTTTCTATTCCCATCCTTTCAAGTGTTTTCATCAAGAAAGGATGTTGAATTTTGTCAAATGCCTTTTCTGCATTGATGGAGATAATCATATTGTTCTGCTTTGATTTATTGATGTGGTATATTATATTTATTAATTTTCTTGTGTAGAACCAGCTTTGCACACCTGGAATAAGCCTCACCTGGTTGTGGTGTATAGTTCTTTTAATGTGCTTCTGGATTCAATTTGCTGGTATTTTGTTGAGGATTTTTGCATCTGTATTCATTACATAGATTGGTCTATAATTTTCTTTTTTTTTGCAGTATTTCTGTCTGATTTTGGTATTAGGGTGATGTTGGCTTCACAGAATGAGTTGGGTAGCTTTCCTTCTCTTCAATTTTTGTGAAGAGTTTGAGCAGGAGTGGTACTAACTCTTTCTTGAATGCTTGGTAGAATCCACATGTGAAGCCATCTGGTCCTGGGGTTTCTTTGGGAGCTTTTTGATGACTGACTCAATTTCTTTACTTGTGATTGGTTTGTTGAGGTCATCTATTTCTTCTTGGGCCAATGTTGGTTGTTTGTGCTTTTCTAGGAAGTTGTCCATTTTGTCCAAGTTGTCAAGTTTATTGGCATATAGTTGCTCATAGTATCTTCTCATTATCTCCTTTATTTCTACAAGGTCTACAGTTATGTTTCTTTTAAGATTGATTGCATTTATTTGCATCTTCTCTCTCTCTCTCTCCCTCTCTCTCTCTCTCTCTCTCTGTCTCTCTCTCTCTTTGTTAGCCTAGCTAGGGGTCCATCAATTCTGTTGATTTTCTCAAAGAACCAACTTCTGGTTTTGTTGATTCTCTATTGTTTTCCTGTTCTCAATTCATTTATTTCTGCTCTAATGTTTGTTATTTATTCCCTTCTATTTGCTTTGGGATTAGTTTGTTGTTCTTTCTCTAGTTCCTTGAGGTGAATAGTTAATTCCACAAATTTTGCTCTCTCTTCTAAGGTAAGCATTTAGGGCAATAAATTTCCCTCTCAGCACTGCCTTTGCTGCATCCCATAAGTTTTGATATGCTGTGTTTTCATTTTCATTTGGCTCAAGGTATTTACTAATTTCTCTTGTAATTTCTTCCTTTTACCCACCGGTTTGCTAACTGTGTTGTTTAGCCTCCATATATTTCTGAATTTTACAATCTTCTGCCTGTTTTTTATTTCCAACTTCATTCCATTATGATCCAAGAAAGTATATTTTATAATAAAAATATTTTCAAATTTGTTGAGACTTGCTTTGTGACCCAACCCATGAGCACTTGAGAAAAATGTGTACTCTGCTGTTGTTGGATGTAGTGTTCTATAAATGTCTGTCAAGTCTAGTTCATTTATAATACAATTCAACATCTCCATTTCCTTATTGATCCTCTGTCTAGATATTCTATCCATTGATGAGAATGGTGTATTGAAGTCTCCAACTATTATTGTAGAGGTATCAACTTCTCTTTCAGTGTTATCAGTGTTTTCCTCATGAATATTGGGGCACTCTGGCTTGCTGCATAAATATTTATGATTTTTTTGTTTTCTTGATGAATTGACCCTTTTATTAATATATAGTGTCATTCTTTGCCTCTTTTATTTGTTTTACTTTTGAAGTCTAATTTGTCTGATATTAATATAGCTACTCCCACTTTTTCTGTTTGCTGTTTGCATGAAATATCTTTTTCCAACCTTTCACTTAAAGCATATTTTTGTCCTTTTGTCTAAGATGAGTTTCTTGTAGACAGCATATAGATGGGTCCTGTTTTTTAATCCATTCTGCCAATCTGTGTCTTTTTATTGGGGAGTTTAATCCATTTACATTTAGTGTTATTATTGTAACAGCAGTAGTTTCTTCTACTATTTCATCTTTTGTATTTCATATGTCATGTCTTATTTTTTTCCTTTCTCTCCTTTTACCCTTCCTGATAATTTTCATTTCTACACTCTTCTCCAGAGCTCTCTCTCCTGTCTTTCCTATCAGCCTGTAGCACTCCCTTTGGTGTTTCTTGTAGCACTAATCTCTTGGAGTAGGTCTATTGGGATGTATTCTGATTTGGGTATGCTGTACTTCTTGAATCTGCAATTTTCTGTCTTTCATAAGAGTTTGGAAATTTTCAGTGAATATTTCTTCTATTATTCTTTCTACCCCTTTTCCCCTCTCTTCTCCCTCTGGGACACCCATAACACTTATATTCATGCACTTCATATTGACACTCTGCTCCCTATGACCCTGCTAGTATTTTTCCATTCTTTTCACCATCTGTTTTCTTGTGTGTATGAATTCAAATGTCTTGTCTTCCAATTCACTGATCCTTTCTTCTGTCTCTTCAAATCTACTGTTGTATCCCTCTATTTTCTTTTCCATCTCCTCCATTATGCCCTTCATTCCCTTAAGTTCTTCTATTTGCTTTTTCAAGTTTATGAGTTCTTCCTTATGCTCATCCAGTGTCCTCCTTATATCCTTCATCTCTTTTGCTATGTCCTCCCTCAGTTCTTTGACTTGATTTTTGAATTGATTTAGCTGTGTTTGAACATCTCCAATTAGATTTCCTTCAGTTCATTGAATTGATTTACCAACAATTGCCTCAACTCCTGTATCTCTGTTGAACTATTAGTTTGTTCCTTTGGCTGGTCAATATTTTTGTGTTTCCTAGTATGGCTCATTATCTTAAGCTGTCTAGGCATCTGACTTTCTTGATTAGTTTATTCTGGAGCTTGTTTTCACTCTTTTACCTAGGGTTTTCCTGTTGGTTGCCTTTGTTATCTAACCTTTGGTGTTCAGTTCAAATTATTCCAGACCTTCATCTTAGATTCTGTTTAGTTGATCAGAGATTTTCACCTCTTGTTTTTTGCCCTGCCTCTATGTAGCCTTTTTGTGTGATGGTCTACTCAGATATGGTCAACTCCAGTCAGGTTTTCCCAATCCAGAAAGGGCCAGGTCTCAGGAGAAGCATATGGACTTTCCTTGAGAATGAAACCATCCCATGAGGCCTTTAGTCTCTGTGCTTCTCCTATGCTGTTCAGCAGGTGGCACTTGCCAGCCTGCAGTTCCTGCACCAGTGTAAAAAGGCATGTAGCCTTTAGTTCTCCCTGTCAGGGGCATGGCTGACTGAAGCTGGTTTCTGAATTCCATCCCCTGGGTTCTGAGTTCTCAAAAGGAGGCCTATCACTGGAGCTGGGCCATGCTCCCCCCTTTTTCAGAAGTTATGGTGTTTAGCAAATTTTCTCTGCCACTAATCTTATTGCTTTTTCTCTCAGAGCTATCTTAGCTCTGCTTTTGCCTGGGCCTAAATTGCAAGCCTTTGAGGCTTTCTGTAATAGGCTTCTTAGAATAATTGTTTTACAAAAAGAGAGAAAGTTTAAAAAAAAAAGAAAAAGAAAAAGAAGGGCTGACTATGGAATACTTACAGTCCTTGCAGATCTAATGGGCTATTGGAATGCTGAAAGACAAGGAGTTGAGGGCAATTAAGGAACAATCAAGAAACAAAGAAACAGGCTTTTCAGGCAAGGGCCCTCTCTCCCTGGATTTGCATATGTGCTTGATTCTATTTGACCCTGGCCCTTCTCTGTTATGTTCACCCAAACTCTGAAAAGTCTCTGTTTTTAATGTTTTGGTTTGTTTGCTGTTTTTGCTAGTCCTATCTCTTCTCTGGCGGGCTGACTGCTCCCAGATTCTCTGTTGTCTGGTCTCAGTTTATCTATGGTTGGGTTTTTTGTTCTCCCTCCTGGTTCCCAGCACAGACGGCTCTTCCTCCCATGGGATTGTTCCTGGCAGGGAGGGGCATGGGTACCCTGGCCTCAAGAACTTACAGATTTTGCTGATCTCAGCTGTTCCATGCATTCTCAAGTATCATACAAAATATGTCTAACCTCAAGTTCCTCTGCAGTGTCTGGTCCAGGCAGTTCCTGACTTTCTACCAACTGCCCCAGAGAAGCAACTAAAACCCACACCTCACCACCATGCCATCTCCATTGTGTTTTCATCTCTTCTATTGTGTCTTTCATTTCCATAAGCTCTGCCACTTGTTTTTTCAAGCTTATGAACTCTTCTTTATGGTCATCCAATGTCTGCTTTATACCCTTCACCTCTTTTGCAATATCTTTCCTGAGTTCTTTGAATTGATTTAGGAGATTTGTTCAAACATTTTAAATTAGTTGTCTCATCTCCTGTATCTCAGTTGAACTATTAGTTTGTTCCTTTGACTAGTCCATATTTTCATGTATGGCTTGTTATCTCAAGTTGTCTAGGCATCTGATTTCCTTGATTAGTTTATTCTGGAGCTCATTTTTACTCTTTTACCTAGCATTTTCTTGTTAGTTGGCTTTGTTCTCTGTCCTTTAGTGTTCAGTTCAACTTATTCTAGACCTCTAACTTAGCTTCTATTTAGTTTATCAGAATTTTTCACCTGATATTTTTCTGTTTCTTTCCCTGCCTCTATAGCCTTTTTGTGAGAGGGTCTTCTCAGATATGGTTGACCCCAATCAGGTTTTCCCCATCCTGGGAGGCCCAGGTCTAGGAGGAGGATATTGGGTTTCTCTGAGAATGAGACCCTCCTGTGAAGCTCTAGGTTCTGTGCTTGTCCTATCCTGTCCAGCATGTGGTGCTTGTCAGCCTACAGTTCCCCACCAGTGTAAAGAAGTGTGGTGCCTTTTATTCTCCACAGACTCTGCCCTGTCTGG
This sequence comes from Choloepus didactylus, assembly GCF_015220235.1. Taxonomy (NCBI): domain Eukaryota; kingdom Metazoa; phylum Chordata; class Mammalia; order Pilosa; family Megalonychidae; genus Choloepus; species Choloepus didactylus. The sequence goes on along the minus strand of NC_051334.1, from coordinate 79,089,773 downwards.
CACATGGCTGAGTGAAGCTTATTTCTGTTTTCCAGCCTCTGGGGTCTGAATTCTTTGAAGGTGGGCTGTCCCTTGTGCTGAACCATGCCCCATTTTCTTGGAAAAATTATGCCCTTCAGACAATTGTCTCCCCCACTAGGTTCATTGTTTTGTCTCTCAGAACTATCTCAGCTCTCTGTTGCCTGGGTCCAGAGGCCAGTTGCAAATATCTGAGGTTTTCTGTAAAGAGCTACTTAGAATGGGTATTTTAAAAAGAAATAAGAAAAAAGAAATCCATGAAAAAAGAAAAAAAGAAATCCCTTCTTAAGGCCTTTCCCCAACCCCCGAGTTTTTTCAGTCTTAGTATAGGGTACTTACAGATATGCACTTTAGGCTATTATCTCTTTCACCTGGATAGTTATTCTCCAATACCTTGTATTCTGCCCTTTCCAGGGGGAGGTTTCACTGTGATCTCAGCTCTTCCACCTGTTCCAGATTAGTGTACAGTGCTTGACTGGTCACCAAAGACCCTGAGAAACCACTCACTTTGTTTTTGATGATTAAGTGCTTATGCTTATCTGGGATCCAATAATCTCTCCTGTGTTTAATAACCCAAATTCAGTGGCAGCAGTTTCCATAGTGATATCTGACCTACAGAGAGGAGTGACCATAGGGCTCTTTGGAGATGATGGAGTTAGTCTCACAAGTTTATTCTTCACAGCTGTGGTGAAAGGCACACACCCTCCAACATTGCTTGGGTGGGTGATTAAGTCTTACATGGTAAATCCACTCTAACATTCCAATCTCTCTTAGCCTTTGAATCCCCTCCTCTACGTTATACCAGGGCAGTTCATGCATTTCCAATTCAGGTAATATAGGCCACCTTTTGTTCCATGTTTCAGCCAACCACCCAAAAATTCTGTTTTGACCCCATTCTAAACCCACAAGCTTCAACACTGAATCCAGAATCTCGCCCATATCAATGTATTCAGCCTAATCCAACTTTATGTTCCTTCCACATTTATCCCATACCCTAAATATCCATTTTCACACATAATCCCCAAATTTCTGTGTATACGATGTGAAAAACTCATGCAGTTCTATTGGGGAGTAGCACACCTCATCATGGGTCATGTTTTGTCATTCAATGTTTGGGACCAGTTGGGACATTAGTCTAGTTATAAGTCTGGAAGTAAAGAGAGGTAGTGGAGTGGCAATGAGAAGAATTTGCAGTATCTTGCAAGCCAACTACCCCAGGGCATTCTATTGAAGTTTAATCTGATGAAACAAGGTTACTCTCTTAAAACAGAGGTTGCTTCCTCAGGGAGGTGTTTACAGGTTTATCACACATAACAGGGTTAATCTCTTCTGGTGGAAGCTGGATGGTTGTATCCTCAAAGCTGACTGGAAACCATGTGGCTAGTTCCCCAGGGCAGATTGGAGGTTGTGTGCTGATTTCTAACAGCAGCCTGGAGATGGGGTTTCTGATTCCTCAGGGCAGAAAATTACAGTTTTCTCTGGCAAATTATATTTGCAAAAGTGATTACAGAAAGGGAAACCAGAAATAATAAATAATGAAATTGGTCATGTGTAAGGAGTGAGTAAAAATGGGATGGAAGATACAAGGGGAAATGTGACATTTCCCCAAGTACAACTTTTTAAAAACCAGTTTAAACATTTGAACCATGATAATGTTTTTTTTTATCATCATTTTATTGAGATATATTCACATACCACGCAGTCATACAAAACAAATCGTACTTTCAATTGTTTACAGTACCATTACATAGTTGTACATTCATCACCTAAATCAATCCCTGACACCTTCATTAGCACACACACAAAAATAACAAGAATAATAATTAGAGTGAAAAAGAGCAATTGAAGTAAAAAAGAACACTGGGTACCTTTGTCTGTTTGTTTCCTTCCCCTACTTTTCTACACATCCATCCATAAACTAGACAAAGTGGAGTTTGGTCCTTATGGCTTTCCCAATCCCATTGTCACCACTCATAAGCTACATTTTTATACAACTGTCTTCGAGATTCATGGGTTCTGGGTTGTAGTTTGATAGTTTCAGGTATCCACCACCAGCTACCCCAATTCTTTAGAACCTAAAAAGGGTTGTCTAAAGTGTGCGTAAGAGTGCCCACAAGACTGATCTCTCGGCTCGTTTTGGAATCTCTCTGCCACTGAAGCTTATTTCATTTCCTTTCACATTCCCCTTTTGGTCAAGAAGATGTCCTCCGTCCCACGATGCCGGGTCTACATTCCTCCCCGGGAGTCATATTCCACGTTGCCAGGGAGGTTCACTCCCCTGGGTGCCTGATCCCACGTAGGGGGGAGGGCAGTGATTTCACCTTTCAAGTTGGCTTAGCCAGAGAGAGAGGGCCACATCTGAGCAACAAAGAGGCATTCAGGAGGAGACTCTTAGGCACAAATATAGGGAGGCCTAGCCTCTCCTTTGCAGCAACCATCTTCCCAAGGGTAAAACTTATGGTAGAGGGCTCAACCCATCAAACCACCAGTCCCCTATGTCTGTGGTCATGTTAGGAACCATGGAGGTGGGGTAGGCGAATACCCCTGCATTCTCCACAGGCTCCTCAAGGGGGCACTACATCTTTTTTTTTTTTCCTTGTTTTTCTTTTTTTTTTTTTTTTTAACTTTCCCTTCTTTTTTAAATCAACTGTATGAAAAAAAAGTTAAAAAGAAAACAAACATACAATAAAAGAACATTTCAAAGAGACCATAACAAGGGGGTAAGAAAAAGACAACTAACCTAAGATAACTGCTTAACTTCCAACATGTTCCTACTTTACCCCAAGAAAGTTACATAATATAGCAACATTTCTGTGAACTTGTTCCTACTATATCCATCAGAAATTAACAGACCATAGTCATTTCTGAGCATCCCCAGAACGTTAAATAGCTTATCTGTTCTTCTTGGATTATTGTTCTCCCTTCCTTAATTGCTCTCTACTGCTACTTCCCCTACATTCTACATTATAAACCATTTGTTTTACATTTTTCAAAGTTCACATTAGTGGTAGCATATAATATTTCTCTTTTTGTGCCTGGCTTATTTCGCTCAGCATTATGTCTTCAAGGTTCATCCATGTTGTCATATGTTTCACCAGATCGTTCCTTCTTACTGCCACGTAGTATTCCATCGTGTGTATATACCACATTTTATTTATACACTCATCTGTTGAAGGACATTTGGGTTGTTTCCATCTCTTGGCAACTGTGAATAATGCTGCTATGAACATTGGCGTGCAGATATCTGTTCGTGTCACTGCTTTCCGATCTTCCGGGTATATACCGAGAAGTGCAATCGCTGGATCGAATGGTAGCTCTATATCTAGTTTTCTAAGGAACTGCCAGACTGACTTCCAGAGTGGCTGAACCATTATACAGTCCCACCAGCAATGAATAAGAGTTCCAATTTCTCCACATCCCCTCCAGCATTTGTAGTTTCCTGTTTGTTTAATGGCAGCCATTCTAACCGGTGTTAGATGGTATCTCCTTGTGGTCTTAATTTGCATCTCTCTAATAGCTAGTGAAGCTGAACATTTTTTCATGTGTTTCTTGGCCATTTGTATTTCCTCTTCAGAGAACTGTCTTTTCATATCTTTTGTCCATTTTATAATTGGGCCGACTGTACTATTGTCATTGAGTTGTAGGATTCCTTTATATATGCAAGATATCAGTCTTTTGTCAGATACATGGTTTCCAAAAATTTTTTCCCATTGAGTTGGCTGCCTCTTTACCTTTTTGAGAAATTCCTTTGAGGTGCAGAAACTTCTAAGCTTGAGGAGTTCCCATTTATCTATTTTCTCTTTTGTTGCTTGTGCTTTGGGTGTAAAGTCTAGGAAGTGGCCGCCTAATACAAGGTCTTGAAGATGTTTTCCTACATTATCTTCTAGGAGTTTTATGGTACTTTCTTTTATATTGAGATCTTTGGTCCATTTTGAGTTAATTTTTGTGTAGGGGGTGAGGTAGGGGTCCTCTTTCATTCTTTTGGATATGGATATCCAACTCTCCCAGCCCCATTTGTTGAAAAGACCATTATGGCTCAATTCAGTGACTTTGGGGGCCTTATCAAAGATCAGTCGGCCATAGATCTGACGGTCTATCTCTGAATTCTCAATTCGATTCCATTGATCTATATGTCTATCTTTGTGCCAGTACCATGCTGTTTTGGCAACCGTGGCTTTATAATAATCTTCAAAGTCAGGGAGTGTAAGTCCTCCCACTTCGTTTTTCTTTTTTAGAGTGTCTTTAGCAATTCGAGGCATCTTCCCTTTCCAAATAAATTTGATAACTAGCTTTTCCAAGTCTGCAAAGTAGGTTGTTGGAATTTTGATTGGGATTGCATTGAATCTGTAGATGAGTTTGGGTAGAATTGACATCTTAATGACATTTAGCCTTCCTATCCATGAACATGGAATATTTTTCCATCTTTTAAGGTCCCCTTCTATTTCTTTTAGTAGAGTTATGTAGTTTTCTTTGTATACGTCTTTTACATCATTGGTTAAGTTTATTCCTAGGTACTTGATTTTTTTAGTTGCTATTGAAAATGGTATCTTTTTCTTGAGTGTCTCTTCAGTTTGTTCATTTCTAGCATATAGAAACATTACTGACTTATGTGCATTAATCTTGTATCCTGCTACTTTGCTAAATTTGTTTATTAGCTCTAGTAGCTGTATCGTCGATTTCTCAGGGTTTTCTAGATATAAGATCATATCATCTGCAAACAATGACAGTTTTACTTCTTCTTTTCCAATTTGGATGCCTTTTATTTCTTTGTCTTGCCGGATTGCCCTGGCTAGCACTTCCAGCACAATGTTGAATAACAGTGGTGAGAGCGGGCATCCTTGTCTTGTTCCTGATCTTAGAGGGAAGGCTTTCAGTCTCTCACCATTGAGTACTATGGTGGCTGTGGGTTTTTCATATATGCTCTTTATCATGTTGAGGAAGTTTCCTTCAATTCCTACCTTTTGAAGTGTTTTTATCAAAAAGGGATGTTGGATTTTGTCAAATGCTTTTTCAGCATCTATTGAGATGATCAATTGATTTTTCCCTTTTGACTAGTTATTGTGTTGTAATACATTGATTGTTTTTCTTATGTTGAACAATCCTTGCATGCCTGGAATGAACCCCACTTGGTCATGGTGTATGATTTTTTTAATATGTCTTTGGATTCGATTTGCAAGTATTTTGTTGAGGTTTTTTGCATCTATATTCATTAGGGAGATTGGCCGGTAGTTTTCCTTTTTTGTAGCATCTTTGCCTGGTTTTGGTATTAGATTGATGTTAGCTTCATAAAATAAGTTAGGTAGTGTTCCATTTTTTTTCAATGTTTTGAAAGAGTTTGAGTAAGATTGGTGTCAGTTCTTTCTGGAAAGTTTGGTAGAATTCCCCTGTGAAGCCATCTGGCCCTGGGCATTTATTTGTGGGAAGATTTTTGATGACTGATTGGATGTCTTTGCTTGTGATGGGTTGGTTGCGGTCTTCTATTTCTTCTCAGGTCAGTCTAGGTTGTTCATATGTTTCCAGGAAATTGTCCATTTCTTCTACATTATCCAGTTTGTTGCCATACAGTTGTTCATAATATCCTCTTATAATTTTTTGAATTTCTTCAGGATCTGCAGTTATGTCACCTTTTTCATTCATTATTTTGTTTATATGGGTCTTCTCTCTTTTTGATTTTGTCAGTCTAGCTAGGGGCTTGTCAATCTTGTTGATCTTCTCAAAGAACCAACTTTTGGTGATATTTATCCTCTCTATTGTTTTTTTGTTCTCTATGTCATTTATTTCTGCTTTAATCCTTGTTATTTCTTTTCTTGTACTTGGTTTAGGATTGGTTTGCTGTTCATTTTCTAGCTTCTTCAGTTGATCCATTAGTTCTTTGATTTTGGCTCTTTCTTCCTTTTTAATATATGCGTTTAGTGCTATAAATTTCCCCCTTAGCACTGGTTTTGCTGCATCCCATAGGTTTTGGTATGTTGTGTTCTCATTTTCATTCGTCTCTATATATTTAGCAATTTCTCTTGCTATTTCTTCTTTAACCCACTGATTGTTTAGGAGTGTGTTGTTT